>NC_079492.1:123415223-123718253 GCF_020520425.1 Spinacia oleracea
TAAAAATTAGATCTTTATTTTACGCTAGTTAGGAGGAAATTTTGTTCTTTAAGCTTGAATTGAAGTTGAGTTGGTGTAATATTTGAAAACTGCAACATTGAGTTAGTTAGATTTCTCTAGAGGAAGCCTATTTGTTATGAAGTTTTGGATTGGTAGTTCACTAATATTAGGATGATTTGCAGGTTTTCCTTAGGTTTGAATGAACATGGAGTCATAAGTGACCTTTACCGCTTTACATTGCATTAGTTAATCATAAGCATATGGCCTAGTGGATCGTGACTCCTCAGTGCGTTAATACTCATGTGATTCCTGCTGTACTAGAGATTTTTCAACTGGCTATTATTTATTTATTTTATTTTTTATCATATAGTTATATAATTCAAGTTGCCTGATTACATTTTCTGATAAAGAATGAATGAAATTGCAAGATTGAAGTGTTTCTTACCCAGTAACATATAAGGGTAAAGAAAGTGAAGCAACAATCAAAGGCTCGTGTTGACGCTTAACTTTGATTTATCCTTTATATTTGTTCCTTTATCAATTTTTGAATGGTTTGAATGTTACCTATTCAAAACACTATTTTGTTAGGTTACTAATCTACTTGGTTAGGTTACTAATCTTTGTTTCACCTGATTAGAACTTAGAGAAGCATATATGGTGTTGCAACTGCAGCTGTCTTGTTTTCTGTTACATAACAAAATGAGCAATATTGGTGCTTGACCGTTCATAAATAAAGAAATGTCTGAAAATCTGAAATTGATGTCTGAAATGGTTTCCAATTTCATAAATAAAGAGAAAAGGAGAGAGAGAAGAATATGACAATAATAATACGAAGTGTCTGATTTTTTCCAGTTTGATTGGGTCTTATTTTTTTCCAGTTTGATTGTGTCTGATATTTTCTAGTTTGATTGAGTCTGATTTTTTCCCCATGTTCAGAAAAAAGAAAATATGAGAAATTGAAATGGTTGTTTTAGTGCAGTGGCGTTTCTCTCTTTTGCTTTAATGAATTTTCTTGGTTGAACACATTAATGGAAGGATGATACAGACAGTGACATTAGGTAGCTTGTCTAGTGAAATTGTATGTGCATGTAGCAGTGAAGCACTATTGTGTTTTAGTTGGTAATGGACTCACGTTCTATATATTTTTGTGCTACTAAGGATTCAGTATATGACATCTAGATTTGTGACCAATTTGTTGTAGTTTCTCTCATGGCACCATGTTAATACTTTATTTAGTCCTAGCATATACACCGTAGTATTGTTGACGTAATCTTTCATTAACTGTCATGTATGTTATTTACGAATTACACTGGGGCGTGTATGAATTTGTTTCCATGTTTTTGTATTTCTGTTACAGTTTTGGGAAGGGACAAGTTACTATTTTCAAAACAAATGAGAATTTCTAGCTTATGTGGACCCAACTTAGTTGTTTTGTGCATAGAAACCAATCTCTCTCCTCCAGCACACTAATCGGTCCTAGATTCTAGCTTAAGGGTGCGGCCAGATTCAGAATTGAGAAGATCCCTGACATTCTTGTTATAGATTTCTAGTCCAGAAATCCTGATAGTGAATTCTCTTTCCGGGGTCTGTAATCATGGGACAAGCGATTAGTTTGACATATCAACTATAGGACGAAACATACTAAGCTTAAACTGAGCTTTTACTTTCTATGATCAGAACCTTACATTCATTATGTGGTTGTAAATATCTGTTACAGCTTTTTCTATAATTCCTCGCATTGTATATGTCTTGCCACTTCTTCTCTGTCCATAAGCAAATATAGTTGCTGCAGACAAAATCAATGTTCAAAGTTTAAAGTATCAAACCACCACAACACATAAACAATCTGAAATAAACATAGGAATGCTGAATGAAGCTATTAATAATTTTAAATGACACTAAATATGGCTTAACAAAGATTTCAAATGATACTAAATATGGCTTAACCATGGTCATTAAAATTCCACCTAAAAAGGATTAGGCTCCAAATTCGATCGTGAGCTCAGACCACAACAAAGTACCAAATTACCATCATAATGTGTAAGCCAATCCAAGACAGCACCAACTTACTCTCCTGATAAAAGCTCAGTCGAACTCTGACCATAAGTGATAGATAAGTCTGAAATCAACTACTATAAAGAGTTTTAGTTGCGCATAGTAAAGCTTGTTTTATGTTTGATTGACTTCTATAGTGATCTTAATGGTCATTTACTAGTCATTGATTGATTTCTACATTAACTGCGGTTTTAGATACAGAGACAATCGCTCTATCGGTAGTGAGTGGCAAGGAATACTAGCGAAGACACAATATTGTTATAAATGTTAAGAATGCAAGGAATCCTTAAACAGCACTGTAGAATTTTTCACTTCTCAAACTCATGATGTTTACCTTCCTTGTTCTGTGTTTTCAAACATTCAAAGAATGACGCTTCTGTGAATTTCTGGCTTACCACCGAATATTACCCTTATCAAATTTGAAACCTCAATTACTCTTGTCATTTTCTGGAGAGTGACACTAGGCATTTCCGTCCGAAGCTTTATGTACGAGCTCAGCTTACATTAACACTGAAAGGAAAGCTTAGCATAGCCTTAAAATTAGCTAGAGTTTGAGATCTTTTGAGTTAAGGTCCATCTTCTTGATCTTTTGTGCTGAGCCCCAATCTTCCTGAAGCCGTTTTCTTTTCTTCCTCAGTGACTGATCGGTTCCTGCAGTCTTCCAGAACTTTGGACAAGTATCTGGCTTCTTTCATTATATCAAGATTTTGCAAGCCCTGATATTCAATAGCAACTGGAAAATTGCAATTACACCCTCCACTACTGCACTTGATCAATAAGATTTTAGTGTAGATTCGAGCAATGGATAACTGCAGCTTATTGTATGCTGGGAGAAGGGTTGGCTGTCACACTAATCTCTAGTATTGGTATTACTTGAATACATACTACTTCTTTCTTCTCTTCATTAATTATACAAGAGTTATAATTAGTTAGGGTGGAGAATGAGGTATGTTCTTGCCATGGAGAGAAATGCTTGTTTTCTAATCTTATCTTTTGTCTCATACCTTCTAAGGCTCAAAGGGTTTCCTCTACAGCTTCTATTTTCCTTTCATTTTTGTACTGCTGGTCTGAATTCTCCCCTTCATTTTTAAATCCTCTGTGTCTGATTCATTTACTCAGTGGTTATTGTTTTTGCCTTTGTGGTTCATGCTGTGTGTTGGTTAGATATGTGCTTCAACTATATTGCCATTGAAATTTGGTTGTTGTTGGCAGTCAAACAATCATCATCAACATTATCAGTTGCCAAGGTACCAAGGTAATACATCCCAAGATCAATTACTCCGCCCCCGTCCTTATCAAAATGTAAGTTTCCTTGCTTTATGAATAGCTGCTCAGTGCATTTCTTTGACAATTGACATAGCTAGGGATCCTTAATTGTGGTACTCTTGTTCAATTGGCAGCCACGAAAAAGGCAGAATCAGAAGACAATGGTATTAAACCTCATATCAGAGCTAGTTCAATCCCAAGGCCACGCGCTGTGATTTCTAGCCCTGGTAAATTTTATTACATTTGACAACAACTGGAGTAACAAGTTTTATTTCTGATATACTTGTTTGTTTTGGAACTTTCTTGTAAGGTTGGCTATGAAGTGTAGAACTTTATTGTCAATATCCAGCTACATATATTAGGTAGAATTCCTATGAAGTTGATATTACCTTCCTAATCATCATGACTTGTTTCATCTTCTTTCCATTTTCTTTTAGGAGCGACTAAAGATGATTAGGGTGCTCTGTGACCAGTCATACTGAAATCAGTCAGTCCCAAATAAATAAACCAGTTGATTAGGGTGCTCTGACCTGTAGTGGTACTCAAAAAACTTGTTGAGAAATTTTACCAGGTGTCTGATATATCCCACAAGTCTGCTGCACTTTTTATAAGTGTTTGCTTGATCTACCTTGAAAAATGTAATTTGAGTGACTCAAATGATATTGTTAATTTTCATTTGATTTTAAAATGTGTTCATCATATATATATATATATAAATTGTGACGCTCCAAAGGGTCTAAATTATTTTGGAGGGAATGAGGAGAACTCGCACGAAAGTAAACATATAGGGACTCTAATAAGAGTATATATTTCGGGTGTCTAAAGCGTCTCTATATAGTTTATAGTGGCGGAGAAATGCGTCTATAAGCGTGCAAATAGTGACGCTTTTTGCAGTTTAAATATTGCGACTATCTATAGAGTCCCTATATCCCAAATAGCGGCGGCAAAATACATCGATATTTTGCAAATTGTGACGCTCTAAAGCGTCGGTAAATAGCGGCAATGAAAATAGTACCCTCTCCCAAAGCGTCGCTATGTGAAATAGCGACACTCTATACCGTCGCAATTTGTCCCAAAAAGCGTCACAATGTGCCGCGTTTTTTTGTAGTGAATTGAATGTTAAAATAATTAATATGTCCGACATGGATTCCACTACCACTACTCTCTATTAAATATAGGTAATTTAGCCGGTGAGTAGATAAAATTTTTTCCAAATCGCAAATAAATTGATTTCATAGGCCTTTTAAACACATTTTATTTTAATTGTCACATTTTTTTTTACGTCATTTCAAATTAATTGTCTCATTTCTATATAGGATTAACCAACCACAATATATCGTCACGTGTCTTCAACAATCACTACATCTACATAGTTGTTTACTAGTAATACTTTTTTTATCTAGTTAAAAACTAAAACTAAAGCCATTACTCTTCATCCCCAAGCCGCACCATTTACATTTGGAGTTTACCCTCCAGATTCTTCCACCCTTATTATTCACCTCTGCAACTTTGTTCTCTAAATTTTGAAATATCACTCCTTATTATTCACCTCTGCAACTTTCAAACACTAACTCGTGATTCTGAATAAGCCCAATCAAACTTTTATCTGAAACCAAATCCAACGCCGATTTCAAGTAAAACAAACAGATAGATGGGTGGGTCAAACTCTGGGCAAGCAATTCAAGTTTACGGAGTATGTTCTTAATCGTTGTGTGTTGCGGGAGGATTTCAGCAGAGAGATAGGATCATCATCTTACCATAAATATCTTGATTTTCTACAGAAAAATAAAATATCAGTCACCTTATTATGAGACGTTACTTTGGCTAGCGTTTGGATTTCAGTCCAAAAACCACCTTAAATTATTATTTTAGTTCACTACCAAACACTTCTATGGCCTGTTTGGATATGGGCATTTCATTTCAAATGCTGGAATTAGGCCAAATCAGTTGTTTGAGAATGCAAAGTATTTGGAATTGGATTTGCAAACCTTTTAAAACTTAAGGCCTAAACCTGGAATTTGAAATTCAACCTCAAACCCAGTCATTTCAATTCCTTATGTTATCATCTCTCACCAGTCACCACTCTCTCTTCTAATTGACCTAATTTTCTCTCTCCTCTCCCAAACACACTCTCCTCCTCCGCCTCAACCACCCATCCTCCACCACCTTAACCACTAGCCAGTTATCCACCACCGCAACCACCGCAGTTCTCCAGCACTCTCTCCTCTCTTTCAATCACTTTCTCCTTTATCCATCTCCTTAGCTCCTGGTGCCTCCACCGTCGTTGGTCACTTTCATTGTTGCGAGACTGGCTCAGATCGATCTCTTACTTTTGAAGGTCAACTGCTAAATGTGTGAAGGCAATCGTACAAATGTGTATAGAAAAAACCTCAACAACATTCTTTACATCATAACATCCAACACTACCGAGAGTGATAATGGATTCTACAACTTCTCCTTGCGGCAAGAACCGAATGAAGTTTATGTTATGGCAAGCAATTTACAGGAGATATAAATGAGTCTGTTGGATATTAACAATAGTTTTAGAAAATTGTTACTCCGTATTGTTTTGATCAATTTAATCGGGTCATATTTATTTATTTTTGGCTTTGATTTTTTTAGTTGAGTGCTAGAGTTGAAGAAGAAGATGATAATTGATGAACAATGCTATCTTAATTTTGGTTTGATTTTTTTTTTTTTTTTTTGTATTTTGAGTATATAGGCATGAGATTCCAGAAGACCAAAACTTCAAGAGAATTTCAAATGATGGATTTGTAATTCTTAGTTTTCCCAAATAAATGATTTGGAATTCAATGTCAGTATTTGAAATGAAGGATTTTAAATGAATAATTTGAAACGAAAAGTCAATATCCAAATACTACCCTAAGAATTCTAGGTGACTTAAATTATTAGCATCTAATCATTTAAGGTGACTGAAAGTGATTGTCAAACAGAGCCTTTCAGACAAAATAAGCTTTAATAGTTCCAGTTAAGATAAGTTCAGAAAAAATAAATTGAATAGAAAATAGCCTAACTTTGACCATTAATATCTTTAATTACATATTAACAATCATAAAAAATAAATTTTAAAAAATTAACCCAAATTACCATTAGAACTACTGTTGTAACCCACTTATAAATATTGAGACAATCCCACATAGTACATTTGTCAAATAATCTCAATAGAATTTAAGCCATGTGAGTAGAAAAGATAAACAATTGAAGGGTTAATGGGGATAAAATGTTTATTTGGGAATAAACAAGTGTGTCATTTTGATATTAATTTACAAGGGACAAATAATGAATTATTTGGGAATAAACAGTGTTGCACAAATATTGAAATATTTTGGAATAAACAAATGTTGCACAAATAATGCTAGTCAATCTATCTCTATTTCTTTTACGTGGGACAATTAGTCTCAACTCACATGTAAGTTAATCTTCTCAACACTACTCCTCCCAGGTGAGCCCATCTATTTCTCGTGCAATTTGGAAAGGATACCACTTCTTGGTTGGACCTTCTTTGGTTTTTGAACTTGAGGTTAAATTCCGCTCCTTGGGACAATCAATTATGGTCAGGGCCGGTCCTGACATTTTGAGGGCCCTAGGCGAACAAAGAGATATGGGCCCCCATGTATAATAAGCATTTTAATTTTCAAAATCTACTTTAAATAACATGCTTGTTTATATTTTTACGGTACATTTCTTTTACAAAGTACTCCGTATATATAAATCATATGTAATAATATTTTATCTCATCTTATTAATTTATATGATGTCGTTTTAATAAAGACGAGGAATATTTATCCAAAAAATTTACATAATATAAAATTAGAAAAAATAAATAAATTTATCAAACATAAAAGAAAAAAGAAAATAAAACAAAAAGAAGTACAGTAGGGAATGGATGTTTAATTTTTTTAAAAAAAAATAGACCATAGTTAAAAAGAAAGAAGCGAAGAAAAAAAGAGTAGAACATCAGTAAATAAGGAAAATTAAACAAATCTTGGCATGGAGGGGGGTAAGCGGGATTCGATCCCTAATTAAGGGAAATCATCATCACATCAAATACCATTGAGCCACAGAATCATTTATGATAGATTCATTGCGTTTATAATACTTGTACAAAATAACTGGACACATATATATTTGGGCCCCTTTCGGCCCTGGGCCATAGGCCGTCGCACTCCTGGCCTATGCCCAGGGCCGGGCCTGATTATGGTGGGCTTTTCTTGCTCCAAGCAAATCCACAATTCCTCTCCATCTTGCATTCTTCAACTCATTGGGTCCTCTATTCTAGGGTACGTGTTGATAATGGGCCAGGAAACGTCGGCTCTGATACCCTGAACTCAACGGGACATGTACAAACTCAAACAAGAGAAGAGATTGACTACATATAAGTCTAACGGGGTTCCTTCCTAAAACTAATTTATTATAGGTGGAGTAATCCATCAATCTTATAGGTTAGTCAATCTATCTCTATTTCTTCTATGTGGGGCAATTAACTCCAACTCACATGTAGGTTAATCTTCTCAATATATAATGCTGGTTGGACGTATGATGATAATAGGGTTATGGATCTTAGTTGTTTTTTGGTGAATTGTGTTACCTGCTTCTTCTGGTGTGTATGCATAGAAGTGGTAGCCTTTTTCACTGTTTCTCAGTAGTGTACCAAACTCTTTACCTTATAGTTAATATAATCTCCATAGTTTTGTTAAAATAAAACTCGATATATGAAAATAATATAATGTGGATACATGAAAATAAGCGACGCAACGTCATTATAGACGTAGTTAAGGGAGTCAAAGTCAATACTTATCATCTGAAATAGATTATTCAATGCATGCAAAAAGGAAAAATTGTCCTAGTAGAAGAAAAGACAACGATAGGGAGCATTATACGGAAATTCTTTCATTAAGGCCTATTGCTTCAATTCGACTATAAATATTCTACTTTAGATATATCTAATTTCATTACCAAATTTAAACAAATCTAAATTGTCTCATATTTATAATTCCAACGTAACTTCATTTCTTTACATTTCTCTCTAATAATTAAGATAATATATAAGCCATGGGAATCAAGGTTCATGGAATCCCCCACTCCGGTGCCACCCTACGTGTTTTAGCAGCGGTTCAAGAGAAGGAGCTTCATTATGAATTGATCCCCGTTGATTTGAGATCCGGCGCTCACAAGCAAGAGCCTTTTATTTCCCTCAATGTAAGTTCTATTAATATTACTTAGCTTTTGTACATAGACGTTCACATAAATACATTTCTATTTAATTAACTTATAAGTAGTCCGTAATTCTCAATAAAATAAATAAATGTAATTTTAAAGTTTCCATAGGAGAATATATATTTTTAGATTTCGTGAAACATGAAATATGACTATATGAGGGATAAAAAATGTTACATTGACACGTTGAGTTTAATTTGTTTCAAGTATATATTAATCTTGTTTTATGTTGTCATGTAATTTTTAGCCATTTGGTCAAATTCCAGCATTTGAAGACGGAGATCTTAAGCTATTTGGTAAGACATCTTAACTTAAACTAAAAAACCTAAACAACCATTATTCATCACGTACATTGACCAAATGTTATTATTAAGAATATGATTAATGAAAGCTTTAATTATCTTAAACAGAGTCAAGAGCAATTACAAAATACATTGCATACAGCAATGAAGGCAAAGGAACGTCTCTCATATACAAAGAAGGAAGGGAAATGGCAGACTTAGCCGTATGGATGGAAGTGGAAGCACACCAGTTTGATCCAGTAGTCAGCAAACTCTCATGGGAGCTTGTTTACAAGGGTATGTTCGGTATGGAAACCGATAATGCTGTAGTCGAAGAGAACGAGGCTAAGTTGGCTAAGGTCCTTGATGTTTACGAGTCACGTTTGGCTAAGACCAAATACTTAGCTGCTGATTCTTTCACTTTGGCTGACCTTAATCACTTGCCTGGACTTCAATACATGAAAGGTACAAAAGTAAACCGGTTGTTCGATGAACGTCCTCATGTGAGTGCTTGGTGTAAGGATATCTTGGCTAGGCCTGCTTGGGTTAAGGTTATGGCGTTGCAGAAACAAGATTGAAGCAACCAATATTATAACCAAGATTGATCATATTTGTTGTAATGTGTACTTTGTAGGATATCTTCTATGTTAAGTGTGTAAATTTTTGTGAGGTTGTAATGTTTATATTGTGTTTTATCATATGCTAATTAATAATTAAACCAATAGTTACCCGCAGGCCCGGTTCTGATATTTTGAGGGCCCTAGGCGAAATAAGGGATTTGGCCCCTTCCAAAATAATATGTCTTTAACTGAAATAATTTTTTTTTTTTGTAAAATCCGTTATATTGTTAAATTCAAATCAATAAAAACTTACTATATCTCCTTTGCATGATCCTAGAATTTCAAAATCCGGCTCTAGTCGATTTCTTGAAATATTTCAATAAAATAAATACTCACTTAGGGGCGTTTGGTTCGCAGAGGGTAAAGGGAATGGAATAACCAAAGGGAAAGAAAGGGAATGAGAATGATTCCCTTTGATTTAGAATATTGTTTGGGGAACACAAAGAGAATGAGAAGAAGAAAGTAGAGGAGAACCCATCGCCGGAGAAGAAGCCGGTGAAACCAAAGAAACCCATCGCCGGAGAAACCAAAGAAACCCATCGCCGCCTCTTCTCCTTCGTGGACCTAGCCGCCGCCTCTTCTCCTTCGCAGCCGCCGCCTTTCCCACTCCTTTTCGCACATTCTAATTGGCAAATTTGTGGTTTTAATGGTCAAATTCGACCATGAAAACACCAGATCTGGTGTTTTTATGGTCGAATTTGACTATTTAAAGCCATGATTAAGAGGTTGCTTGAGCGGCGATGGTGAAACTCGGCGGCGACGGAGTGGTGAACTCGAACAGCGACGGAGGCGGTGAAGCTTGAGTGGCGACGGAGCTTCCGAAGGGGGTGAAGGTTGAGCGCCGATGGAGGTGGTGGTTGAGCGCCGATGGAGGTGGTGGTTGAGCGCCGACGGAGATGGAGGTTGAGCGACGACGAAGGTGTGTTCAAGATTCAGGGTCAGAGGAGGGAGATAGGGTGTGGGGAAGGGAAGGGGGGAATGGAATGGGAAAGTGTGGGGGGGGGAATGAGTGTAGAAGGTTTTAGGGTGAACTCAATAATGAAAAAGGGTAAAGGGAATGAAGAAATAGGCATAACAAACAACAACAAAGGGAATGATATCCTCTCATTCCCATTCCCTTTGATTATTACCCCCAACCAAACACCCCTTAATTACAAGATAATTAATATGCGTAAAGAGATACTTTTTGAAAATAAAGGTTCATTTTGAGCATATAAAAATATCAGTTAATTTTGTCTTCATTAAAATGCTTATCTATTTTAAAACTTATAAACCCATAGTCCATCAAATAAGCATTTTTTTGCTCACATATAGCTATATCAATTACGTACATAAACTCAACGTAAAACACAAAAATAAAAATATTGACAAAGTTTAATAAGAAAAGAAAAGATAAGCATTTTTTTGCTCACATATAGTTATATCAATTACGTACATAAACTCAACGTAAAACACAAAAATAAAAATATTGACAAAGTTTAATAAGAAAAGAAAAGAGTTAGTAAGGGGAGTCAAACCCTAGACCTCTAGTATATATCAAAATTTTAGAAGCTACTTTCTACCAATGAGCCAAGGAAATAAAATGTGTATTTAATGCGTTGTTTATTACTAGTACTAAATTACTGGATAAACAATTATTTTGGGCCCCTTTCCGCCTTGGGCCCTAGGCGGTCGCACTCCTCGCCTACCCCCTAGGGCCGGGCCTGGTTACCCGACGTATAGCTTACATGTTGTTTATCACATTCATTAATTATATTACCCCTTGTTTATTGTAAGATAGTAAATTTTCATGTCCAAAAATAGAATAAAGCAAAGTGTAAAGAATATTATGAAACGGACTAAAACGGAAAACGTAAAAATATATACCTAGTATTTAAAAAGGATAACAATTGATTATTACAAGTATATGACAAGTATCACCTCCATCTTATTGATTATTACTCCCTCCGTCTCTTTTAGTTCTTTACGTTTTCCTTTTTGGGTATCTTAAAATGTTGTTTACATTTCCTTTTATATTATCACATAAATGCTTTAATATTCTATCAAAATTTGTGTTCAATAATTATTTTAACCAATTAAATTCATTGGATTATTTAATCTCTCACACTTTTCCATTGAGACATTAAAATTTTCTCATGTTCCTAATATTAAAATTTTAATCAAAGTGAAAGCATTATAAATTAACGTAATTTGCCTTGTTTAAATAAAAAATAGAGGAATCTCAATGCACATTAATTTATACTAATATATTAAAAGACGTTGTGAAAAATGTCTATGTGCCACGTACTACTCTCCTCATTACGACACATCATCCACTTACCAAGTATTATGTCATAGACAACCAAAAGTTAATACAATGAGGTTCAAACACCAGATCTCGAGTATAGATGGTAACTCTCTTTATCATCTTAACCAACCACCAATTGTGGTTTATTTCTTCACATTAATTTACAAATAAATGGTAACATGAAATCTAAACACAACTAAATTTGTATGTGACTTTTAATTTCTGTGTACTATTTGAAAAAATAAATAAAAATAAAGCATTATGACAACCATGAAGAAACATGATGTCATAAGTCTCATAAGCATCAACTATAAGATTGCCTTATATAGCTATAGTTCCACGAGAAAACAAATTATACCAATTATACCAATTGTAAGATATATGATTGAAAAATTACTTGTCATGATAAATGACGTGGTGTGTCTATGTAATTGACAAGCTTAACAGATGTTTTTCATATATTATATAGAACACAAGTATTTTGGTCAAATATTAAGCTTAAAAAAAATCCAAAAATTTAATTATTCAATGGAGCAACCGGGGTATCGCCCGGGCCACACACTAGTTAGTCGTTAAAATGCGTGCAAAATACCAAACATAAAGAACAAAAAGAGACGGAGGGAGTATATGACAAGTGTCACCTCCATCTTTTATCCATTTTTTTTTTCAATTTTTCCTTTTGTGGTTTGTTATACGAAATACTTATTTTTACTACTTCAACACCTCTTTCACTCTATCTTGCTCATTCAACATCAATTCACCATTTAATTTATGCATTCGATCATTCAACCTCTTCCACTCCATTTCTCGCTTTAACACTCATAATTCACCATCTGATTTATACGGAGTACATTTTTTCAACTTTTAAATGTCACCTCTATATAAATCTTATATTTGCACTAAAATCGCAAACCCTCAATAAAATTAGCACTTTAAAATACGGCTTAATAACCACTATATAAATGTCTGTCGTTCATTGAACGGGCTCAAAAGTTAGTTATTTTAAGACCGAGGTAATACGTTTTACTTGGGGGTAAATGTAAAGCAAAGTCATTATTTCATTCTCTAGCCGAACATCAATTAGCCATATACGTAGACACGCACCGATTCTTAAATGGACTTGGTCCACACTAAATTTAGTGTGGACCATGCCTAAAAGAAGGTTAATACCATGTTCCTAATTTATTTTGGCATGTTTATTATGATTATTATGAAAAAAACATATCAAATTGGTGTAGTTGATACATGTTGCGCTTGAATAATATGATTTTAAGTCACATTAACTTTTAAAAACATAGGTTACTATGATACAAAAAATAGTTAATATATCTAAGAAATTTGGTGTTTAATTAATTAAATGAACCACATGAACAATAAAGGTCACTATGTATATAAAAATGGTGCTAGAGAAAATTATTGGTTTTGGGTCCACACTAATATTATTGTGGACTAGATCCACGCAAGAATAATCCGTAGACACGTAGTACATAAGTTAACTACGCATTCAATGTGACAATTATCAAAAAGAAGGCAAAGAATAAAAATATCCCAGATTGCACATGAATTCTAGTTATATGACTTATATAGTTATATCAATCTAATATATATATATATATAAAGGGGAGTTTTTTGGAGATCATTGAAAGCGTCCACGTAGGATTTCCACGTCATCACGTTTATTAAAAAAAATAGATTTTAATAATGTTATAAAAATAAATTATAATAATTATAATAATGTTTATTGAAATTTTTTAAATTACGTAGTTATACATTAGATTACATAAGATAAAATATCTTAGGAGTTATACTTCTAATGTTATACGTGGGCATCTTAGGAGTTATACTTCTAATGTTATACGTGGGCCGAATATCTTAGGAGTAAGTATATTATAATAAAGATAGATTATAACTTCACCAATTTTATCTTAGGACTTTTCTATTAGACGTCGAACTCTAATTCTACGTGTGCAAATTTTATCTTATGACGTTTACATTAGAATTCTATTTGCATTACACTATTTTTTCCGGTTATAAATATATGACATGTTCAACCCATGTCTAACCATCAACATAATAGTTTACATAAAAAAAAACTCAAGTTTTTGTGATCATGGCTGCGTAAGTTTATACAACTATACTCCTCTTTTTATTATATTTAATTTTCCTTTTACCCTATAGTAAACTCAAGTTTTTGTGATCATGGCTGCGTAAGTTTATACAACTATACTCCTCTTTTTATCATATTTGATTTTCCTTTTACCCTATAGTTATTATGATGATCTTATTATATTTGATTTTCCTTTTACCCTATAGTTATTATGATGATCTTATTATATTTGATTTTCCTTTTACCCTATAGTTATTACGATGATTAAGTACTCTGTATGTTTATTTTTCAGAAATATTTCATTGATTCGAGGAATTAATTCAAGCAAAAACGATTGGAAAATAAAAGTACGTGTTTCAAGGCTTTTTGATGTGCTAAACTTCACTAAACAAAATAGTGTAATTTGTCTGGACATGGTCTTAATTGACGAAGAGGTATGTACAAAAGGAAAAATAACGTCATCATATCCAATTTAATTCAGGATCGACTAAATAGAAAATGGGGTGAAAAAACAAAGATATAGGGAGTCTATACTTATACAATTTATATGTAATGATTTTGTTAAATTACATGAATAACCAACTACTAATTCAAGTGGCTACGTTTATTGATCGATAGCAGTCCGGAATGATTAGTAAATTGTTTTAAAAGAAAATCCCTCTAAGAATTCAGTTTAAATGTTAGTTGAGTATATGAATGGTCAAGGTAAAATATATTAAAATCACAATACATATTGGAGATGGTTACTATGACTACAATTTTAATGTAGCTATTGTAAAATAATCCTAAAAACAATTTAACAATAAGAACTGAATAAAATATATAGAAATTTGGTGTAAAATTAAATAAAATGAAATTAGTTTTAAATTAAGAGATACCCATAGTAACTTAAATAATTAAAAACAGATATGTGCATCGCACTTCTATCTTTGTACGATGATATAATAATAACAAATATGTACTTTTCATTACAAGCCCGTGCGATATGTACTTTTCATTACAAACCCGTGCATCGCACGGGCTTCAATACTAGTACCTCTAAAAGCTGGGGTATATACTACTGTATGCATTTTGTGAAAAATAAAAACATAGCTTCTAAATGCAGAAAAGATTTTCTTTATGCATAAATTAAAATTACTCAAATATCCCTAATTAATTAATAAAAATTATTAATAAAAAATGAATTCACGTTGACAAATAATAAGAGAATCTTTTGTTTCCAATAACAAGCAATTGAGAACCTTTATACTTTCATATCTTTGAACCGACAAAAATGGGAAGTACCCAAAACCCCACCTCCACCGCTCTGTCAGTTCAACAACCATGAGGCTCGTCGGCGGCCGATCTAACTTCTGTGGTCGCCGGCGAGTGTAATTTCCTACTAATTTTAGGGAAAAAGCTTCATTTCGCGGCTAATCGCAAGGATTTTGTCTCCACCGTAAACGATCGATCTGTAAGTGTAGTGTAGCTTTCATCCCTCTCCTTGAGGTGTCTCTAGTAGTGTTTTGTATTTTGTTTCCTTAATAGTCTGTTGAAGTTTAATTGGGTTTTCGAAGAGTTTAAATTTCAGTCCTAAGTTATCTCTCGTAATGGGATTGGGGTAGAATGAAGTTTGGCTCCTATTTTGTTGAATCATTATGAGTGTTGGGAAGAAGATGATAGAGTTATTGTGAGCTTGTTTGAGAATTTTAGTTATCCAGGAATGGCCATGGAGTATGTGTATCAGCAGCAGCTTGTTCAAGGGAGATCCATCACTTATTCTAACTCTAAGGCTGGGTCAAGAGTCCATCAATGATAGTACCTCTGAAATTTGAGAAAGCTCTTACGAAGTTGTGGAAGATAATTTCCTGGTCAGAATGGACAATTGATGGTTAACAAGGCCCACATCTTTGGATCACCACTACCGCTAATGGAAGAAGAATATGGCTACTTTTAAGTTCTAATTGTTGTTATCATAATGTTGAGTCCCCAAATTTTTGGCTGCATAGCTATGCATGCAATTTTGCATGCATACGAGCTCCAACTGCTTTGTTTTAGCAGTTCCAGCTAGGGATGGCAGTGGGTAATGGACCCGACCCGGATCCGTGGATCCAGATCCGTTTTCAACGGATCTGGATCCTCAATTTTTGGACCCGACGGATCCGGGTAGGATATGGATTCTTGGTTTTAAAAACGGATCTGGATCGGGTCCTAAGTCATTACCCGGATCCAGATCCGTTTACCCGTTTTTATAAAAAAAAAATATAAAAATATAAAAGTAAAGACTTAAGACTTGTAGTATTATTGAAGTTTTTGAACTTTTAGTATTATTTATGTTGGATTTGTTAAATTTTATTTTAGTAAATGCTTGTATGGAAAAATAGCTTTGTTATTGAAGTTTTATTAAACTATGTTTTAAGGTTAAAATGAAAATTAGTTTCGTTTGATGAAAAAATAAGTTAGGATCCGTTTTGGATCCGTTTTGGACCCGGATCCGTAGGATTCGTCGGATCTGGATCTGGATCCTCAATTTAATTACCCAGCGGATCCGGGTAGGATCTGGATCCTTGCCTAAAAAACGGGTCTGGATCTGGATCCTAGAGGATCCGGTCCAGATCCTACCCGTTGCCATCCCCAGTTCCAGCCTTCATTTTTTAGTGCATTTCCTTTTTAAAAATAAATAAAAAAATTTAATTAAAAATTTTAATTAATTTTTTTTTTTTTCTAAATTTTGTATAACGCTTGTTTTCCCCAAAAAAATCTCATTATTTGAGTAAGCTGCAAGCACACATAAGGAACAAACAAATGGACATTTAAAGTAACTTAATGAATATTCATGTTCAAAAAATGAACTTTATCATCTATTTTTCTATATGCTTCTTCTATTTTAGTTCTATTTCTATATTCTATATGCTTTTAAATTTTCTGCTTCTTTCCTTTCGGGTTCCACTTTTTTCGCTACACCGGTCTTTTTTCTCTTTCTATCTGATTCCTTATTTGCATATTCTTTTCTTGTTTTTTCCTTCAATTCTTGCAGCCTCTCTTAATACCACATCTTCAATTTCGGGTTTTTTCTTTTGTTGGCGCATTCATATTAACCCTTTCCTTCCTGCATGAAAATCATAATGTTATTGAACATAAGACTTGAGAAACTGAACATCACACAAAGTGTTCTTATTCATGAAAATATGATAGTTTTATAAGTTGAATTTAGTTGAACATGATTCGTTATAAGTTGAACACAAGACTTGAGAAACTGAACATCACACAAAATTTTTCTTATTTGTGAACATCATCTTTTATAAATTGAACATCGTCTTTTATAAGTTGAACATGATGAGTTATAAACTGAACATGACAATATTTAGAAAGTGCCAATTTTGATATTTTAGTAAATAATAATGAACATCTGCTTATTACTGTTGCTACTTGCCTTTTAGTTGAACATGATTCTGTTCATAATTCTTTATAAGTTGAACATGAGATTGAGAAATTGAACATCACACAAAAATAATTGAACATATTTTAGTTTTATATAAGTTGAATTTAGTTGAACATGAATTTGTATAAGTTGAACATAAGATTTGAAAAATTGAACATCACTCAAAAGTGTTCTTATTTGTGAACATCATCTTTTATAAATTAAACACCATCTTTTATAAGTTGAACATGATGAGTTATAAACTGAACATGACAATATTTAGAAGGTGCCAATTTTGATATTTTAGTAAAGAATAATGAACACCTGCTTATAAAATATGAACATGATCTTTTAGTAAAGAATAATGAACATCTGTTTTAAAGAATGCTTTTGGCTCGTTGTTTGATGTTGATGCTTTTTTATTAATGTTGATGCTTGCCTTTTAGTTGAACATGATTCTGTATAAGTTGAAGATAAGACTAGAGAAACTGGACATCACACAAAGTGTTGAAGATGTCATAGTTTTATAGGTTAAATTTAGTTGTACATAATTCTTTGTAAGTTGAACATGAGACTTGAGAAACTGAACATCACACAAAAGTATTGAACATATATTATTTTTATAAGTTAAATTCTATTGAACAACATCACACCAAAGTGTTGAACATATCAGTTTTATAAGTTAAATTTAGTTGAACATGATTATTTAGAAGTTTAACACGAGAGTTGAAAAACTGAACATCATACAAAAGTGTTATTTTTTGTGAACATCATCTTTTATAAGTTGAATATGATAAATTATAAACTGAACATAACAAAATCAAAATTAATATTTCACCAATAACTACCACAACCACCACGAACAACAATCCCAACAACAATACCAACAACAACAACAACACCAACACAATACTAAGTTACCAAATGTAGTTCATTCTACAATTCTGAACATCGAACTTTATAAATTAAACATGAACAGTAATAGATCTAAAATCGCAGCATAAAATTGTTGTTCAAAAAAAATGAACACCTACATATATTAATTTGAACATCTACATATATTAATTTGAACATCTCCAACCACGAAATCAATTAAACACGAATATGTAAATTAAAGTCACAATCAAATTTGGTGACGAAACTAACAAATTATTAAACACGAATTCGCTGAAAATGAACCTTGAATAAATGCATATTAAAGATCAATTTACAAAGGAAACTCACGAATTTCATACAAATAAACATAGATTGACATAAAGAGAGGAGAGAGATATTCGACAGATCTGATAAAAAATTCACCGGAATCGATGAGAAATTCGACATATTCGACCAGAAGATCGACAGATCTGACCAAATTTTGACATATCCGACCAAAAATTCGACAGATCTTACCAGAAATTCGACGAATCCGACTAGAAATTCGCCGGAATCGCATGAGTAACCGTCACTGTGGAATCCATCGGAGTCAAATTGGAGGTTTAAAGAGAGATAAATATGAAATTTGATGAGAGAAAATAGTAGTTTGATGAGAGAGAATGTGGAGGTTTTGATGAAAGAGAAAATGGTGAGAGAAAAATAAAATGGGGTTTGATGAGAGAGAAAATGGGGAAAGGTTAGAGGAGAGAGAAAAATGGGTATGTATAATGTAGTGTGTCAGCTCATATGCATCTAGAGATAGATGCATACCTATGCAGCCATTAATTATTAATGTTGAGTCTGCTTCTTCTACTCTTTTAGGAAGTCTTGTTGACCCTGTAATGGTCGTTTTTATATCGTTGCAAAAAAAATAAAAAAAAATAGCACCTATATACTTCGTATATTACAAGTAGTTGACTCCTATCGCTACTCTAATAAGGGATTACTAATTAGTCCTACGTCGAATGTACTTCTAAGTGTACTAGTTTACTTAATATTCTTAATATTCTATCCCAATACATGGTCACACCTAGCTGGCCAAGATATAATTTTACTCCTTTTGTGACACTACAAATATTATTGTCTAAGTTTGTATGTATTAGGATTCTAGAGTTAGAGTTATATAGATATAACGTTTCTTATGCATATTAGAAATTGACAATAATTTTTTATAAATATGATGAACATATCAATGAACGAGAGCATTCGACCTTTGATGATAATAAGAACACGTTAGTTGTTCACATCAAGAGTATGGAGGAAGGACAAGGAAATTTTGACAATACAACAAATACAGATTCAATTGAGGTATAGTAAAATAATATTGGTTTGACTTTGTGTTTAATAATAGATTGTATTCATTGTTTTTATGCTTCAACGATCAATTAAATTAGAGTAGTGGTTAATTCATAATGGTTAGCAAACGATTTATTTGTAATAATTATATTTAATTGTTTCACTTATTTACATCAACGCTTACACATAGCTACATGCAGATGAATATATATTGTATAAATAGTTGACAATAACAAGTGACATAGCCAACTATCCGTATAACTGCTTAAATTTTTTGAAAAGACCTCAGACACAAACAATAGAACGTAAAGAACAAAATTACATAATGCGGAGTATAATGCAATTACGTTAGCTATATATATAGTATTTATATAGTGAGACATCTTTGGTGAATGCACAACAATATAGGTCATATACCAGAGTTACAACTTACAAGCAAAATAAAATAGACTGCAAATAGGTCTCAACTGAAACTAACATGGGAAGGATACAAAACAACCTGGTCAGTATATTGACCTCAACCATGTTGCTATGAACTGACAAAAAAACATGTTCCTATATATAAATGTGATATCCACTTTCCTGCAAATATTTTACATAGTGTTTGGCTATATTACATATTTTTTATTGTAATTTTGATCGTTAAACTCAATTTGACCAACCTGTTTGATACGGCTATAAAGAATATTGGCATTCTCACTGTATATATATGAGCCCTTTAAATGTACATATATGATAACGTAGTAAAATCATATTGTATTATTTATTTTTTGTAGGATGTCTATGTCCAATTAAATTCGAGCCAATTGAAGGATTTTGGCTACTTATTCGAGACAAACGTGACGTTTAAAAGTCGAATTGAGTTAATAAATTTTGCTAGAGATATCGGAAAAATGCACAAAATAGGTGTAGTTATTATCACTTCAAGAGGAGGTGCAGGCAACGGATCTGGAGAAGCATATGTATGGTTGGGATGTGAAAGATCTTTACCTTATCGTAGGAATAATCCTAGTGTACAAGTTAATACCAAGCGTAACACCGGATCCAAGAGATGTGAGTGTCCATTTCGTCTTAATGGAAAGGAAATGGTTGGGGTAACTTGGAGATTGTTTGTAGTCGATGGAAATCACAATCATGATTTTCCTGCATATAATGTGGGTCGTTCAATAATGAGTAGGTTGACCAAGGATGAGGAGAATAAAACAAGGGAAATGACTCGAGCTCATGTGACACCTTCACAGATTTTGGTGTCTATAAAGAATGAAAATAAGGAAAACTTAACCACAGTGAAACAAATATACAACTTTCGGCACAAAATAAGGAACGAAGAAATGGATGGTCGATCAGTTATGCAACAAACTCTAAAATATTTAAAGGATGAATCCTACTTTTATTGGTACCGAACTACACCAGGTACAAATGTATTAACCGATTTATTTTTTGCTAACAAAAAGGCTGTGCACATGTTAAGGTTATTTAATTATGTTTTGATGATGGATTGCACTTATAAGACAAATAGATACAAAGTGCCCTTGCTAGAAATAATTTGATGTGTTCCAACTGGGAAAAACTTTGCCGTTGGATTTGCATTTCTCCAAGATGAGAAAAGGGACAGTTTTGAATGGGCACTTCGGTGTGTGAGATCTCTCTTTGACCCAGATCATATGCCAGAAGTTATTATTACGGATAGAGAGTATGCTTTGATACACGCGATTGATGATGTATTTCCCGAGAGTGATCATATGTTGTGCATACGACATATTGCTAAAAATGTGGAAGCTAGGGCAAAAACTGACACTAGGAGTGTTCTATTTGCGAATGCGTTTCTTAGTTATTGGAACAAAATTGTTTATGACGAGACAGAAGCTGAGTATATAGAAAGGGTAATGCAATTAAAAAAGGTTTTTGCTTCCCATCCAAAGACACTGAACTATGTTGAAGATACATGGTTGATTCATGCAAAGAAATTTGTGCAATCTTATACCAAAAAGATGTTTCACTTAGGAAATCGTACTACAAATAGGTATTACTAGCTAATGTTGTTATCTTGTTATTATAAGAATCATATTAATTAATATTTTATTATTTTGGTTGTGGTTAATTTTTTCTTGTTTGATAATAGGGTTGAAAGTGCTCATAATGCTTTAAAGAGGTTTTTGAAGACATCTACAGGGAGTATGAATACAATTTGGAAAAGGTTGCACTCCTTATTAGAACTTCAGGAAAATGAAATTAAAGCCAGCTTTGTTAGGTCTAAGAACATTGATCTTCATATTACTGTTCTACATCTTCTTAGTCAGTTAAAAGGTAAAGTTTCTCATTTGGCAATAAGAAAAATTAATGAAGAATATGGTCGACATAAAGTAGGAATTGACCCTGCAACTTGTGGATGTTATTTGCGAACTTCCCATGGTCTCCCATGCGCACATGAGATGAGGTTACTTGATGGAGAAGGAAAGCCTATTGATTTAAATGATGTTCATATATTCTGGAGGACACTTCATATGGAAGGTTTTAAAACTTCTAATGTACCCAATGGGCCTTGTAGTCAATATCAAGATGATGATGAGATATTAAAATCGTATTTTGAAAATATGAAGAATCAAACCTCGGAAGCCAAGAAACAATATATATTTCAATTGCAGAAGATAATACATCCTGAATCAGTTCCATTGGAAGAGCCTGTATGTGAGCGGAAACCTAAGGATCGTCCACCAACTAGAAGTTCCACAAAAAGAGACATGTCATACTGGGAGCATGTTCAAAAAAAGATTCCTAATCGTGGTACTCAACAACCTTCATCGAATAATAAAAGAAAATCTAATTCCAGTAAAAATTCTTCGAGGGAGGATCCTATATCTCTTGAGATTCCAGTTCATGTGGTTCCATTTATTTATGAATATAAAAATGTTGGTGCAGATGGTAATTGTGGTTATAGAGCGGTGGCACATCAAATTTACGGGTCAGAAGACCAATGGAGAAGAGTGCGTATGGATTTATATTTGTTCATAGAGAGTCGTTTAAATTTTTGGATGGTTATATGGAATCAAAGTCAAGAAGGGGCATTAAATATACTACGCAGGATTAACTATTACGAGAGTCCTTGTCCGCAAGATTATTAGATGTCCATGCATTATATGGGTCCTGTAATTGCGACTGCGTATAATGTGATACTAATTACTCTAGACCCGATACAAATTGGTACTATGACATATTTGCCATTATATGTACCAGAAGGCATTGTAACTCCAGAGAAACTCATTGGCGTCGCATATCTAAGATCCTGTGTACACTTTGTTTCGGTATGTATATACTACTTTTTAATAGTGTCAAGTTATAATTTATTCCTTATATTATATTAATTTTACCTTGTAACAATTATTTACAGGTTACTTTGATGAATGAGTGTCCTGTTCCAGAGTTTTGGGGACCTTGGTTTAATTTTCACGATGGTACAGTACAAGGATGGGATGCTCCACTTTATCCCAGAATCGATAGATGGAAGTTGTTACGTGGATAAACATTGAGTTTAGTGAATACAATTAGTTGTTTTGAATATTATGTTTTTATTGTCAGAATGGACAATAATATTTATTAGGTATGTATGAACGATTAATTTTATATAGTATTAGAGGTTTTTATTTTTCTATAGTATTTCAAGTACGTTATGTACGAACGATTATTATCGAGTATGTTAAGTTTTGTAAAAGCTAGACCTTCTACTTGAGTAATAAAGTGAAATCGTAAGACATAATTTTTGTACGTTATCAAAAGATAAAAAGAACCTCAAAATAATTAATGAATGTTATGTCGTGGTCATTGCTAAGCACATCACACCGACACTTTAATAATTAATGAATGTTATGTCTTCTTTTAATGTTCACGTGTGATTAATAGTTTTTCTTTTAATATTTCTTAATTAATTAATTAGGGATATTTTGGTAATTTTATTTTCTGCATAAAGAAAATCTTTTCTGCATTAAGTAACACTCGATAAAAATTATAATAATTTACTGTTTTTGTAAAACTAATTTTGATTTAATTTCCTCCGTATCTATTTAAATGTTTAATTTTAACTTTTTTCACTATTCATAATTAGTTGACCTAATTTTAACTTTTTTCACTATTCATAATTAATATCCACCATTTTTTTTATTTAAGCAAGATAAATTATATTTATTTATAATATTTTCACTGTTACAAAAAATATGACATTGGAAAAATGGAAAAGATTTAACATAATGTCCTAATAGAAAAATGTGAAAGATTAAATACCGTAATGAATTTAATTATTTTGTGAAAAACTACCTTTATGTTTGATGGTTTTGTGAATTGCTAACTACCTTTATAAAAAATTAAATTTAACTATCTTATAAGTTTGGTTTGTTTGACTAACACTACCATAGTACTATTTGACGTTTTCCGTTAATTTTTTCCTTCGTGTATTTCTTCTATTTTTTTAAATAGCTATCTTCATTTGTTGTTTTGTTCATTTGCCATATTAAATAAACGTTGTGGTGGGGTACAAAGATGTAAAAAATTAACTACAAACGTCAAATGGTAGTGTTAGTCAAACAAACTAAACTTATAAAGTAGTTAAATATAAAAAAGTTTTTAAAAGGTAGCAATTCACAAAAATATCAAACTTAAAGGTAGTGTTTCACCAAATTTCCTAAAATTATATAATATTAAAGAATTTATGTGATAATATGAAAGGAAAGGTTAAAAAATATTTTGGGACACCCGAAATGGAATACGTAAAGAACATTTTTGGACAATGGGAGTAAATTGTTGTTTGTTTATCAAATACGAAGTATTAATTTATTGGAAAAATAGGTTAAAGGAGATAGTGGGGTATTATTTTATATAAAAAAGTAGATGTAATAGAAGATATGAGATTATTTTTTAAATTGAACGTGAGAGCGCGAGAATGTGAGACCGTAATTAACTGTTTTTGTAGTGGAAATACATATTGAGGTATTAAAATAAGGGGATTGTTATTCGACGCCCTGTTCCGTTAATAACGCCCTAACTTTTGACGTGAAAGTACGATTCTGCCCTTTAAAATCAAAATCACCCCCCTCCCTCATCACCCTTCTCCTTCTGCTCTTTCCCTTCCTCCCTCTCCTCCTCCTGCCGGCAGCCTTAGAATTGCGCCGCCGCCGTCTCAGCCCAACTCCGGTCGGGTGAGCAAACCCATATTTTCGCCGACCAACGCTTGTCTCCTTCTCTGTTCTAATTGTCGAGCAAACCCGACCGGAAATGCGTCAAAAAACTCCCATCACCATAGCCGCCGGAGCAAACCCATAGCCCCCTCTTGCACGCACCATAGCCACCGGCGTCCTAAAACCTCCCTCTTTAATTCAATCGTCTCTCGCCGGACGCCCATCCCCTGTTATTCCAACCCATGTTTCGCCGGCCACGACTCCTGTTTCGCCGCCCACGAAGCTGGTTTTCGCCAGTGATATTGTCAACGTCAATGGCTTCAAAGAGGAGACCGACATCGACGCCTTTGTCTCCTCCACAACCGCCGGCGTTAAAGGTAATTAAATTTTTTTTCTTAATTGAAAGGGGTTGGGTGGCGCACACAAATTGCGTCGACCTCCATGTCAACCGCGCACAGCCTGTGCGCCGGTGACATGGGGTTCGTGCAGATCTGGTGCACCACCTCCATGTCACCGGCGCACAGGCTGTGCGCGGTTGACATGGAGGTCGACGCAATTTGTGTGCGTGGGCGGGGATTCTGCATTTGAAATTTTAATTTTTTTTTTTTATTTATTATTGTTGTACTATTACTGAATTTTAATTAAATTTTTATAATTTTCGATTTTTTTTATTATTTAATTATCTGTTTTAATTTAGATTATAATATTTTAGTTGATTAATATTTATTATGTTAACGGAATTAATTATTAATGTTAGGGAATATTATTAATTGATGTTAGGGAGTATAATTAATTGATAAATGTTAGTAAATATTATTAAATTATTATATACATCATAGTTTATATAAATAAAAATATAGTTTATAATATCAAAATGTATTATAAAATTATTAGCGTTTAAACGATATATAAATGTTAGTTTGGTAACAAGTATGTGTCACGCTAATAAAAATTTAAAAATGTAATCCAGGTCACGTTGGTATTAAGAATAGTTGTTAATAAGCATATGTCATGTTAGAATATTTAGCAACACTAGAAATGAGTAACGTAATTTTGAATATTTTATTAGCAATATTTAGCACTTTATAAATGAGTAACGTAATTTTGAATCGATTTGAAAATATAATTGAATATTAATGGAGGAATTAATTTTTAATGAAAATCAACCTAATATATGTCACGTTTGATGAATAATAGCGACTTACGAAGACCAACGTCGAATTTGATAAGGATAATGTGGATGATGTGAATGATGTCGTTGTTGGTTCTGGAGTGAGGCACACGAGAAGTCGGTGTGTAAATGCTTCGGTTAGGAGAGAGAGAGAGAGAGAGATGGTTTACCATTGGGTGAGGAGTATATTGAGGAGGACTTGGAGGACTTCACAATTGATTTGGATAACGCCTTGCAATCCACCTCACCCCAGGCGTAGTTGAATAGCTCGCCACCTCAGTCTTCTCATGGGTCGAAGGTTTGCCATGACTATGACGTGGATTCTGAGGGCGATGAGGATGAGGGTTCTGAGGGCGATGAGGATGACGGTTCTGAGGGCAATGAGGATGAGGGTTCTGGGGGCAATGAGGATGAGGGTTCTAAGGGCGATGAGGAGCCAGTCATTCCACCTCGCGTCGTGGTGCGCGACTCTAATGCTCCTATTACTATCCATCGACGTAAAGGGAAGTTTATTCGTAACCCTGAGGGGAGTATGAGTACCACCGGACGTTGTCGTAGAGATAAGGGGACTAGAGACACATGGTTAGTTACTGGCCCGATGGGCGGAGGTCCTTCAGACGGTAGCGTTATTCCTAGCTACTCGACTCACGTTGCGAGGTCCTTATGGGAAGCCACGTTCAATCGAGGTAAATTGCATTGCCAGAGTAGAGTAGTGGTATGTAAGCGGCTAATGAAGTGGTATCGTGGAATGAAAGAAGATCTGCGAGATAAGCTAGGTGAAAGTTCGTTGAGTCATTTGCCATTTATGATGGCATCCCACATTGACGCTCCTTTGATTTCAGCTTTCGTGGAGAGGTGGCAACCGGATACGAACACTTTTCACTTGCCATTTGGAGAGATGACGATCATGTTTCATGACGTTCAGGCGATACTTGGGATTCCTGTGGAGGGGAGTGTAGTGAGTTGTACCTAAGACGACACGAGCAGATCTCTTATGAGCCTTATTATTTTTCAGGTTTAATTATCGATTTTAATGAAATAAATTACTAGCTTTATTTAACAAGAATTTATATAATATTTTTTTATGTAAATCGATTTATGAAATATATAAATATATTTCGACTAAATTTCGTTTAATAATATTTTCATTAAAGTATGAAATTATATTTATTTATAAAACCATTACTTATAAAATTTATTATTTATAAGATATCGATTTTAAATTATTTGTCGATTTAATACTAATTCAGTGATTTAATATTTTGAAAGAAATTGGATTCGGAGCTCAGGACGAACGAACCAAGGAAAAGCCTTAGCAATCGCGGAGTGTAGGTAACGGCTATTGCTAATACCCGCAATTCCCTTATAAATGCGATTATGAAATTACAACGTTATGATTGATTTATTAAATGAATGTTTTGACATGTTTTGTGAATTGCGGGAAATGAAATATGATTTTATTGAATTATTTATTATAATACGATTTGATGGAATTATTCCTTATATTATGATTGATTGAATGTTCTTATAAAATAATGTTTATAAGAAACCATGACAGGAATGATGATTTATTTTGATCACATGATCTAAAGGAAATATGTTACTTCAACTGAAGTAGAAAGGCTAAAATGTAAAATTAAACGAAACATGATAAATGAAAGTGAAATACCTAGTTCGTTTGGCAGTATATGTTCACAGGTTACGATTCTCGGACATGCATGTACCCATGGGGCATCCGCCCATTGAGCCAAGGCTCTCATGTTCCCGGGCCAAGGCCCCATGTTTATGGATAGCGGTCCATCGTGGAAGACGTTCCACCATGTCATACTTGCCACGGCTAGCATGTGCACCCTAAAGTTATGAATGAATTAAATAAAGGACTTTATAAAATGTTTTACATTATTCTATTCTCCCTGTGTTATTAAATAAAATGAATTGAAATGAATTTACGTTGCTAGAATAGTTCGTAACTGAGTCTTCGGCTCACCGTTTTTGTTTTCTGTTTTAGGTACTGCGGGGAACGATGGAGACGAGTAGTGGCGAGGAATTTCACTTGAATAATATTCACTTAGTTTATGCTTAATGTTTTAATAGTTTAATTAAAGACTCTTAGTAAGTTATGTATTTTTATTTCGTTAATATAAAGGATTATTATATTAACTTTTGGGATTTAATAGCTTATGATTGATGGTTGCCTCGTAATTCCCAAGAGGGAGTTACGGCAGGTAATGCCCCGACTAAATTAGGATAATTCCGCTGCTAATTATGCTTTAATAATTGAATTAGAGGTCGGGGTGTTACAGTTTGGTATCAAGAGCAAAGGTTCCGGACCATAACTGCTAAACCTTACGGGTTTTCGCACGAATAGAATTCACTAGGCTTTAAGTAAATAATTATAAGGAATGAGTTAAAAAGAATGTTCTAAAATCCTGCTAAGTTAAAATGAATATGAGTGTGAGTGTAGGAACGGGATCAAAGGGTTTATTTTATATTATTATTTCGCTTCAACCTGATAAGATATGTTATGCAGAATGTCGACCATCGATGCTATCAACGATGTTACCAACGGAGCTCGCAACGAGCATCATGTTCACGATGATAACGACATCACTCATGAAGAGTATGTCCATCTTAATGGCCACGAGGAAAGGATGGAACGATTGGAAAATGTGAGTGCAATGTTGGCCGAATTAGTCCATGATTCTCGGAAAAAGAAAGATGTTAGTGGGAACGAGCTGAGAGCGCAACGATGTTCAAAAACTTTTCGTCACTCAACCCACCATCCTATGATGGCAAGCCCGATCCAGTTGAGTTCGAGGATTGGATAAGTCGCATTGATCAGTTGTTTGAAACCCTGCAATGCCCTGAGAGATGGAGAGTTGATTTCGCAGTGTTTTACTTGTCGGGTCAAGCAGGATTATGGTGGAAGGTTAACAAGGAACGAAAGAATGGGCCTGGATTTGGTTGGAACGAACTACAGAAGTTAATGAGAGACAAGTTTTATCCACCATCCTTGAGGAAACAAAAAGAAGATGAATTTCTACACTTGCAACAAGGAACAATGAGCGTGTTGGAATACGCAAATAAGTTTATGGAGTTGTCAAGGTTTGCACCAGACTTGGTGTCGACATAGCAGTCCAGGATGAACCGTTTCGAATGAGGTCTGCACCTTAAGTACCAGGAAAGGTTGTCCACTCAGAGGTTTACTTCATACCAGGATATGGTTGATATTGCAGCTAATGTAGAGCGAGTGGTACTACTTCGAGAAGCGAAGAATTTTGGGTATAAAAAGAGAAATGATAACCAAAGCCAAGGAGGAGCAAAGAAGCCTAACCAAAGTTACCAGGGAAATCAAAGGAGGAATGATGGTAATAAAGGAAATAATAGGGGACAAGGATTTCAAGGAAGGAACAATCTGTCACAAGGATGTGCCAAATGTGGGAAAAGGAGTCATGTTGAGAGTGAATGTCGTGTTGGCACAAATGCTTGCTATCGATGTGGAAGCCATGATCATTACGTCAGAGATTGCCCAAATCAAGTGACACCGACCATGAGAGGACCAGTTTCAACTAACAACGATCGTGGTCGGAACAACAATGCAGGAGGTTCGAACCGCAATCCACCACGACCCCCGCCAACTGGAAGAGTGTTTGTGATGAGACAAGATGAAGCAGATGAGGATGATAATGTTATCACTGGTACCTTTTCTATCCATTCTTCACCTGCCCATGTTCTTTTTGATTCCGGTGCTTCGCATTCCTTTATTTCTCCATTGCTTGCTAAATGTTTAACTTTGAAACCATCTTGTGACTTTCATGCTATGAGTGTTGCCCTTCCTAGCGGAGAAATTGTGAAATGTAGAACCATGTATAAGGATTGTCCTATTGTAATAGAGGAAGTTGAGTTTCTAGCAGACTTAATAGCTTTTGACCTATCTCAATTTGATGTAATCTTGGGAATGAATTGGTTGACTAAGTATGAAGCTAAACCTTAATTGTTCGAGGCAAAGTGTGACCCTTAGAACGCCAAATGGAGATAGAATTTCATTCCATAAGTTAGTAAGAGAACCAACGATCCAGATTGTCCATGCTTTGCGAGCCCGTAAAACGATTGAGAGTAGTCTTTCTGGTTATCTGTGTAGTGTTGTTGACTTAAACACCCCTAGATCTTCCATTACCGACATACCCGTTGTTTGTGAATACCCAAATGTGTTTCCAGAAGAAATACCTGGTATGCCCCCACAAAGAGAATTAGACTTTAGCATTGAGTTAATTCTAGGATCCACCCCCATTTCTAAGGCACCATATAGAATGGCACCAGCTGAGTTACAAGAATTAAAGAAACAATTAGATGAGTTACTTGAAAAAGGATATATTCGACCTAGTGTTTCACCTTGGGGAGCCCCTGTCTTGTTTGTGAAGAAAAAGGACGGAACTATGAGGTTATGCATAGATTATCGAGAGTTAAACAAGATTACCATTAAGAATAAGTATCCTTTACCCCGTATTGATGATTTGTTTGACCAACTTCGAGGTGCAAAAGTGTTTTCTAAGATCGATTTGAGGTCAGGTTACCATCAACTTCGAATTAAACATGAGGATATTCCAAAGACAGCCTTTAGAACTAGATATGGTCACTATGAGTTTGTTGTGATGCCTTTTGGGTTAACCAATGCGCCAGCTATATTTATGGATTTGATGAACCGTATTTTTAAACCATACCTTGATAAGTTTGTAGTTGTTTTCATTGATGATATTTTGGTATATTCTAAGAGTAATGAGGAACACGAGGAGCATCTGAGAAAAGTGTTAGATATGTTGATCGAAAACCAGTTATATGCTAAATTGTCGAAATGTGAATTCTGGCTTAAGAAAATATCATTTTTAGGTCATATTATCTCTGAGAAAGGTGTATCTGTTGATCCTGATAAAATAAAAGCAATTGTGGAATGGTCTAGACCAACTAATGTACCCGAAGTATGGAGTTTTATGGGTTTAGCTGGATACTATCGAAGATTCGTTCAAGACTTTTCTAAGGTTGCCTTACCCATAACCCGATTAGTTAGAAAGAATACCAAATTTGTGTGGAATGATGATTGTGAATGTGCATTTCAAGAACTTAAGAAACGTCTCACCACTCCCCCTATTCTTACCCTTCCATCTGGAACTGACGGATTTGTGATTTATAGTGATGCTTCTAAGAATGGGCTAGGATGTGTCTTAATGCAAAATGGAAAAGTCATAGCTTATGCTTCACGCCAACTCAAAGTCCATGAACAAAACTACCCTACCCATGACCTCGAACTTGCAGCTGTTGTTTTCGCCCTTAAGATTTGGAGACATTATTTGTATGGAGTTTCGTGTCAAATTTTCACTGACCATAAGAGTCTTAAGTACATTTTCACCCAAAAAGAACTCAACATGAGACAACGTAGGTGGTTAGAACTTCTTAAAGATTATGACCTTGATATTCAATACCATCCCGGAAAGGCTAACGTTGTTGCCGATGCATTAAGTCGGAAATCTCACCTAAGCTCAATCCTAACTTTTTCTCGAGCCAACCAAGATGATCTGCAAAAGATGGAAATTGAGTTTATCAAGAAAGGAAGTGCTTGTTTGAATGTGTTGGTAATGAAGCCAACTTTGATTGATGAAATTAAGGAAGCACAATGTAAGGACTTGCAATTAGAAAGAATAAGGAGTGAAGTGGAAAATGGGAAGTCACCTGGTTTTGTCATTCAAGAAGATGGCACGTTGAGGTTTCAGGGAAGATTATGTGTGCCAAATGATGAGAAGTTAAAAAAGAGAGTTTTAGAAGAAGCTCATAGTTCACCATACTCGATTCACCCTGGAGGAGATAAGATGTAAAAGGATTTAAGACAAAGGTATTGGTGGAGCAACATGAAGCAAGAAGTGGCAGAATATGTGGCTAAATGTTTGACGTGTCAGAGAATCAAGATCGAGCATCAAAGACCAGCAGGTTTGTTGCAACCTCTGGATGTTCCAGAATGGAAATGGGATTCAGTTGCAATGGATTTTATCATAGGTTTACCAAGATCAACCAAGGGAATGAATGCTATTTGGGTTATTGTTGATCGATTAACAAAGTCAGCGCATTTCTTAGCAATGAAGAGCAATTCGAGCTTAGATCAACTTGCTGAACTATATGTGAACACTATTGTGCGATTGCATGGAGTGCCTAGTTCGATTGTTTCTGATCGTGATACGAGGTATCAATCAACCTATTGGAAAGAATTGCAGAAAACTCTTGGGACGAAAGTTAACTTCACTACTGCATTTCATCCAACGACTCATGGACAAACAGAACACACTAACCAAATTGTTGAGGATATGTTGAGAGCATGTGTTTTAGATTTTCAAGGAACTTGGGAAAAGTTTCTACCTATGGTTGAATTTTCGTAGAACAACAGTTATCAGGCCACCATTGGTATGGCACCGTACGAAGCGCTTTATGGAAGGAAATGTCGAACACCATTATGTTGGAGTGATATCGATGAGGCACGTGTTATAGGACCAGAATTGACTCAAGAAACTACTGACAAGATTCGTTTAATCCAATCAAGAATGATGGCAGCGCAAAGTAGGCAAAAGAGTTATGCAGACCAACGAAGAAGACCACTAGAGTTTGAGGTCGGAGATCACGTGTTCCTGAAAATTTCGCCAACGAAAGGAATAATGAGATTTGGTCAAACGGGAAAGTTGAGCCCAAGATACATCGGGCCATATGAGATACTAGAAAGAGTAGGTGCAGTAGCATATCGACTAGCTTTACCAACCGACTTGGAGAAGGTGCATAATGTGTTCCACGTGTCGATGTTAAGAAAATATGTTCCCGATCCTAGCCATGTGATTACGCACGAACCCTTGCTATTGCGAAACGATTTGACTTACGAGGAGAAACTAATTGAAATTCTAGAACAAAGAGAGAAACGACTTAGAAGCAAAGTAATTCCAATGGTTAAAGTCTTGTGGGCCAATCACTTGACATCTGGAGCTACATGGGAAGTCGAAGCGCAAATGAGATCGAAATATCCCCAGTTATTCGTTTAGAAACGATAAGATGTATGAATTCTAATCTGTAATTGGAATGACTGTGTTATAATATTATTCCGCCATGTTTGTATAGCGAATAAAACGATTAAGTATGAATTATATGATTCCATGAATGGCTAGTTAGACTAAGCTCCAGTTTCGAGGACGAAACTTTTTCTAAGGGGGTAAGGATGTAATACCCCGAAATTTTAAACTCGATTTATTAAAATTAAAAACATTTATTAACTTGATTTCGTATTAAATAAATTACGAATAATCGAATTCCGTTATTTTAATCGTTTTTACGATTTATTTTAAACGATAAATTTATAAACGAAAATTTGTTTATTTTCGTTAACGATAATTTTTTTTAAGAATTATTTTTTTTACTTAAACATTTCTATTTTTAGCAATTTCTGAAAATTACAACAATTTCTGAATTTTTCCAAAATTGTGAATTTATTTAAAAAAAAAAAAAAGGGAAAAATCATTTTCTGCTTTATTTCCTTGCTCCCCACGCTCAAACCAGGAAGTCAAAAACTTCCTTCCTTCCCATAATTCAGTCCAAGTGCAGATACTTGGACCCCAAGCACAATTCCTAGCTTGTTCATCACACTTCTCATGTACAAAATCAGAATTTTTGGATGGAATTTCAACAACAAACCAAGCACAATTTCAATTTCAATCTCAATTTTCTGTGATTCAAACCCACCACCATCAATCACCGCCCGCCACCACCGCAGCCACCGCCGTGCACCACCATTCTAACCACCACTGCCCCCACTGTCTATCTCCGTTCACCACCGCAATCACCACCGCACCACCCTCGTCTCCCTGCTCTCCTTTTTCCCACGCACTCCCCTGCCTCCTTCTTTCTTTCTCCCCGTCGCCGCACCACCGTGCCGCAACCACCAACCCCAACCACTCTCGCTGCCACCCTCAATCACCGAGCTTCTCCAACCACCTCTCACATCCACCGCCGCCACCCCTGCACCCTCGTCTTCTCCCTCGCACTCCCCTCTCTTTTTCCAATTTCCGCGCCGCCCTCATCCACCATCTCCCTCGCGGCCCTGCCTTGATGAACCACCGGCGCAACCCCGCCTCGCCGCCCAGCCAGCCACCACCTCCCTTCCTCCCTCCTTCCTTCCCCCCGCCCCTCTTCGTACCTCCCCTGTTTCGCACCCCTCCCCTGTTTCTATTTCCTTTCCCAGAAAAACCGAAAATCAGGTTTCTAAGTGAAACCTTGATTTTTATTCACCTCAAACCCATACTTGAGTTGGGCTATTTCAATTTGGGCCTTTGGTGAGTTAAAAATTGATTACCATTTCAAATTTCCTAATTATTAAATTTCAGATTCTCTAATTATTAATTTACATGTTTTAATAATCTTTATAATATAATTATTTACTAATAAAATTGGTTATTATTTTTTCAGGTTTAATTATCGATTTTAATGAAATAAATTACTAGCTTTATTTAACAAGAATTTATATAATATTTTTTTATGTAAATCGATTTATGAAATATATAAATATATTTCGACTAAATTTCGTTTAATAATATTTTCATTAAAGTATGAAATTATATTTATTTATAAAACCATTACTTATAAAATTTATTATTTATAAGATATCGATTTTAAATTATTTGTCGATTTAATACTAATTCAGTGATTTAATATTTTGAAAGAAATTGGATTCGGAGCTCAGGACGAACGAACCAAGGAAAAGCCTTAGCAATCGCGGAGTGTAGGTAACGGCTATTGCTAGTACCCGCAATTCCCTTATAAATGCGATTATGAAATTACAACGTTATGATTGATTTATTAAATGAATGTTTTGACATGTTTTGTGAATTGCGGGAAATGAAATATGATTTTATTGAATTATTTATTATAATACGATTTGATGGAATTATTCCTTATATTATGATTGATTGAATGTTCTTATAAAATAATGTTTATAAGAAACCATGAAAGGAATGATGATTTATTTTGATGAAGGAAATATGTTACTTCAACTGAAGTAGAAAGGCTAAAATGTAAAATTAAACGAAACATGATAAATGAAAGTGAAATACCTAGTTCGTTTGGCAGTATATGTTCACAGGTTACGATTCTCGGTCATGCATGTACCCATGGGGCATCCGCCCATTGAGCCAAGGCTCTCATGTTCCCGGGCCAAGGCCCCATGTTTATGGACAGCGGTCCATCGTGGAAGACGTTCCACCATGTCATACTTGCCACGGCTAGCATGTGCACCCTAAAGTTATGAATTAATTAAATAAAGGACTTTATAAAATGTTTTACATTATTCTATTCTCCCCGTGTTATTAAATAAAATGAATTGAAATGAATTTACGTTGCTAGAATAGTTCGTTACTGATTTTTCAGCTCACCATTTTTGTTTTCTTTTTTAGGTACTGCGGGGAACGATGGAGACGAGTAGTGGCGAGGAATTTCACTTGAATAATATTCACTTATTTTATGCTTAATGTTTTAATAGTTTAATTAAAGACTCTTAGTAAGTTATGTATTTTTATTTCGTTAATATAAAGGATTATTGTATTAACTTTTGGGATTTAATAGCTTATGATTGATGGTTGCCTCGTAATTCCCAAGAGGGAGTTACGGCAGGTAATGCCCCGACCGAATTAGGTTAATTCTGCTGTTAATTATGCTTTAATAATTGAATTAGAGGCCGGGGTGTTACATTACGTAATCTAGATCATTTGGATCGTGTACCGAGCTACTCTTGGGGCTCAACTTTCTTAGCCTTTCTTTATCGCCAGCTGGGTATGGCTACACGATCAGAGTCACGAGGTATTGGAGGTTGTCTCACGCTTCTTCAGGCGTGGATATACGAGCATTTTCCATGCTTCCGACCACGATCGGTCAGGAAGGATATAGGACATAGTGATCCTCGTGCATTGAGATGGGTTTATGCTCCAGAGAGTAAGGATCAGACTAGGTTGGCATCGTTTCGTGCTCGATTAGACAAGCTCACACCAGAGCAGGTAATATAACAAACATAATTAATTGTTTTAAGTGCATATTGCTTATGTTTTATATTAGTTATAATATTTTGTTGATGTTGTCATTATTCGTAGGTTTTGTGGACGCCATTTGGCGCCAACCCCGCCGCACCTTGTCCGAGGACTACTTATATTGGGCCCATATGTTATCGTGACATTGGCGAAATGTACAACCCTGATCGGGTTACTCGACAATTGGGTTATGTGCAGCGTGTTCCGCATGAAGTCATTTTCTTTGGTAAAGCGTACCGGCCACCTAACTCGAGGAAGTATGAGGTGGAGTTTCATGACTTGACACATATAGACAAGTTGTGGAAACGTTTCGCAGCCGATGGTTATGCTGCCAGTTTGATTCTCGCGTCTCTGACTCCTGTTCTAGATGGTGTTCCTTACTTGTGTGAAGATGATTATGATACATGGTTTATGGGTCACTCTCATCCATACATTTGTCCTGCTTTTGCTGCATTTCCACCGACTGTAGTTGTACCTGACCGCTCTCACACTGAATACGTAAGTCTATTTACTTTTATAATTGTATTTTTTAAACATTTGGTTGTCGTTAACATTTTCCTAAATTCATATTGCAGTGGATTGGGCGATATAACCAAGTCGTTCATGGACTTATTGAAGCTCATAATGATCCTCATCACCCGATGGTGATAGCCGCCCAGAAGTTATTGGATGATTGGAACTTTATTTTGCATCCCCAGTGACTGTAATAACTTTTCATGAACTTCAGTTGCATTGGACTTTGTATTTCAATTTTTATTTGGACTTTGTTATTCGTGTTTATTTGGACTTTTTAATTCGTGTTTATTTGAACTTTGTAATTCGTGTTTGTTTGGACGTTTAGAATGGACTTTGTAATTTAATTTGGGATGATTTTGTTTGTTTAGTTTATATTTGACTTTTATAAGTAATTTCGTTAACATCGCATTTCCAAATAACTAAATCAAAGTAACTACGTCAAAGTCTTTTAATTAATACAAACTAAAATGAAGCACAACATAATTCAGTTAGTTTATTACAACATAAATATTTAAATTACACTATGATCTACCGCTCCTAAAATTAAACTCATCTGAATATCGATCCCAAGCTTGTCTCCTAGTATGATATCTTGATTCCCATTCAAGAACGCTGTAATCTACCAATTCTCTCCAACGCGGTGGTATGGGTGGTAACGGAAAATCAGGAGTCAAATCCAGAAGAATATAGTGATTGGTATTTACAAATGCCAACACGATCTCTTTGGTTGGCCTCGTGGATTCATACCAGTTTTGAATTTAATCAAGCATGGAAGATTGATAAACATATATATATGCATAATAATGTATGTATAATTAATTAGATTCGTACCTGTTTTCCAATGGAAGAATAGTGAAGTTAGGAAATAAACCACCACGATTGCCGATACTCAAGATGACAACAACCGCATTGAAGTGTGTGGCAAGAGGCCACAAGTCACAATCGGTAATCATCCAATGTTCCTCTCCACATCGTCCACCTCTCCAATTTATACGCCACGAGACATTAGCAATAGAATCAGGACGGTATACATGGCGGTATTGTTCAAGCTTTCCGATCTCTCCAACAAGCGTTGATCGAATCTCACCATATCGTTCTTGATCACCCAAGAAAAACTCTGCGGCACATCGGAATCCGCAGTTCCCATCAGGGATTACATCACAGTATCCTCTAATATACTGCAACATGAATTGAGGTAACCACTCTTTGAAACCAGGCGGGATTAGATCAATGCTCATATGGCTTCCTAATGAAAAATAAAATAAAACCAACATTAACGATTTAATATAAAACAAACTCTAACATATATATATATATATATATATATATATATATATATATATATATATATATATATATATATATATATATATATATATATATATATATATATATATATATATATATATATATATATATATATATTTTGGTAATTACCTAATGAAGACCTCGTTTGTTGGGTGCTCATTGACGACGACCCTTGATCACAACTCCGACGAGGACCCATATTACGCACATGTTCGACAAAACTGAGATTCCTTGTAGTGGAGTTTCTTTGTTTCCTTGGTCTCCCTCTCCTAGTTAAGTTGGGTTCCGGTTCCTCAAAACCCGCATTCTCGGGATGCAACTCATCGTGAACGATTCTCGAAATATCTCGGACAACTGCAATATCTCGAGTTAACACGTCATCGACAAGGGATCGGAATAGCTCAATGACTTGTGCGGACTCCTCCACAAACTCAGGAATGTCCGCCCCATCTCCGATCTCCAAGGTCCTCCAAAATCGATGGACAAGGTCAAGATACAAACCAACTCCACCTTGGATCGCCATATATATGTTGCAAGCACATGGAAGTCCATGAGTGGACAATTTAGCACAACCACACCTCTCAAAAACTTCGGTACTTAACTGTCGCATCCTCGTATGTTCTTCCAAAATAATCTCCAAAGCATGATGGGACACACGACCAACAAGGTGTTGGTATAGATAACTCTTGAATAACGCACCATGTCGCCGCCTTGAACTCTCTAATCCATTTTTAATCTCTGTAACTTGGTTTATGATAGAAGCATGCATTTTTCTAAAAACAGTGTCCAATGACCCTTGCGAACTTCCAAGCCAACTCTTTACGACAGAGTGTTGACTCTCGACCCTACAAGTCGTTATGTTGCCAAAATGAAGGACCTCATTCGTCCAAGCTAGAACAAACTTATGCCTATGATCAGTAAGCCATGTGTTGTGCACATAATCGATAACGCTCTGCCATCTTACATAGTGATCTTCCATGCTTGCAACTGCACGATCATATTCTTCCACAGTCCACGCCTCCATGATTCTTTTCCAAACTCCATTCTTGAACGCTCGACCAACGTCCTTGTTATTGTTGCACAAAAATGATACGCGGGCCTCCACGTCGTTGTTGATATGCCAAGTACATAGCAAATGTATGGAATTTGGAAAAACCTCGGCAACAGGTCTCATTAGACCACCCTCTTTGTCCATCAATATTGCCGAGGGAATGACACCCTCCCCGAGGAGCAGCTTCAACTTCTGTAACACCCAACGGTAGCTCGCTGCAGTCTCGTCTTTCATAAATGCATAGGCGATTAGGAAATTCTGATTTGTCGGTGTCACACCAACAATCTCCAAGAAAGGAAATCCATATCTGTTAGTCTTGTACGTCGAATCCAAACCAATAACCAGTGAATATGTGCGTAACACCTCCACCATTGTAGGGTGAGCTAAGAATGCGCGGTTTATGACTTTACTCGTACGGTCACTGCAAGAGACCCAGTTTATATAGTCGTGCTCTCTTGCTAGATGCAACATCTGCTCAGCAACGTTTCTTCCTTCTGAACCTTCTCGTCTCATCTTTTCTTTGAAGTTGTAAATGTGCCTCATGTTGGGATGTTCATCTGGAAACTTGTTTTTAATGGCCACCATAATATTTTTTGGCTTAGCTTGTGCATCGTTCATCTCGCGAACAACTTCCTTTGCACCCTGACTAAGACCACTAACACCACGGTGACCCTCGGGATATACAATCAATGTGTGATTATGTGTGTCACGATCATGAAGCAACTCAATAACCCAATTATTTTCTTCTACTCGTTGTTGTTCACACTTAATCATAAACCGACAACCACATGCCTTACTCTTTGTGTTTGGTCGTTTTGCGGTCTCTGGATCCCTACAATTGTTTTCCCTCCTTCCCCGATCGCATTTCAAGTAGCGGTACTTACGACCATCTTTTTGCGTCGTTTTGTACGAGCTACTTATCAATATGAACCCCGATCCGATAGCCACTTGCTTTGCCCAATTCGCTGCGTTTTCAAATCCATCGAATATTTCATTTGTTGCAAATAGATAACTATAATCAACACCGTCGCCACCATAATCCGGAAGTGGGGCCTATAATAAAACATAATTTAATAATTAAAATCACTAACATAATTTCTAAAATTCATAAAAATTAAATTAAAATATAATTTCCAAATAAAATAACAATTAAAATGACACATGTAATTTCTAAATTTTCCTAAATGAACATGTAATTCTAAATTAAATAACAATTAAATTAACATATAATTTTTAAAATAATGTTACTTTGCGCGTAATAACTAACATACTTTCTAAAATCACTAACATAATTTTCTAAATTAAATAAAAATTTAATTATCATATTATATTCTAACTTTGCGCATAATAACTAACATAATTTCTAAAATATATAAATTCTAAAATAAATAAATTCTAAAATAACTAACATAATTTTCTAAACTAAATAAAAATTAAATTAATAAATTATAATATTAATTTTGCGCATAATAACTAACATAAATTCTAAAATAAATAAATTTTAAAATAACTATATAATTTCAATTTCTACAAATTTATAAAATCACTAACATAATTTTCTTAAATAAATAATTATTAAATTAACTAATTATAATACTAATTCGAATAACTTTACATTAGAAAATAAAATTTTATTTAAATAAATTTGAATTTCATATTTAGTTTTGGCGCACAAACATTGCATAAAGGACATGTAACTGGCGCACAAACATTGCATTGGTTCCATGAACCTGGCGCACGGAATTTGCACCAATTCCATGAACCTGGCGCAAATTCTGTGCGCCAGTTCCATGGAACTGGTGCAAATTCCGTGTGCCAGGTTCATGGAACCAATGCAAATGGTGTGCGCCAGAATTTAATAAAAAAACAAAAAAAAAACACCATTTTTACCTCCTCCATTGAAGCTTACGAGCTTTCCGGGAGCCGATTTTCCGAGACAAATTCCACAACTATATACACCGTCGCAACTCCCACATGAATTATGAAGAAACAAACGTTTTCCGGAGTTTCAGTTTTCCGGCGAATAATGAAGAAACATGTATGAATTTCAGTTTTCCGGCGACTATAAAAGGGGTAAAAAAATACTCGCCGTAATTTCATTTTTCCGGCGTCATTCCGACAGCAAGTTGGTGGGGAAGGGGGGTTGAGAGAGAGGTGAGGGAAAGGTGAGGTGAGAAGGGTAAAAAAAATGAAAGGGAGGGGTAAGTTTTTATAAGGGTATTTCTGTACTTTCACTATGAATAGTTGGGCGTTTTTAGCGTGGGCGGGCGTCGAATAGCGATACACTAAAATAATTGTGGGGTCTTTCCCAAAATAGAAATGTAGAAAGTAATCTGGGACGGGCGAAAATAGAAAGTGTAAAAAATAATCTGAGGCAGAGGGAATATGAAAAAAAGAAATTTGTTTTATAAGACGTTGTTGGATTAATTAGACACAATGTGTATTTTCATAATATCCCTAAAAAAAATTACTGAAGTATATATTTCATGTATTATTTATATATTTTTTATTAAGCAAAATTAAAGATATATATTGATGGTCAATGAAAGTTGTGTATTGGAAAACGTATCCTATCTTCTGATAATAATATTAATAACACTTAAAAAATGGAGTGTTTAATAAAAAAAAATAAAAAAAGTTCCGTCTTAGGTTTAACAAAATGCAGCAAGTACCCCCAAATACACCAAATACCCCTGAAGTTTAAAATAATATTAAAAAATGCCCTTGAGGTTGACGGACGTTAAGTCTCTGTTTCGCTGTTAAGTAGTTGAAACATATTGCACCAAATACCCCTTAAGTTTAATATCCTGCACCAAATACCCTTGATTTTTAAACATCAACTTTTTCCAAAAGCTAGCCATTGGAATTGAATAAACTAGCTGTTGCAACCCATGATTTCCCTTACAAATACCCCCATACAACCCTAAACTCTTTCCCCCTTGCACTAGATTCAAAAACAACAACAACAACAACAACAACAACAACAACAACAACAACAACAACAACAACCTCCCCCCGCCCCCTCCCAACAGATTGAACAGAAACAAGGGCATTTTTTGTGAATCAAAGAGAAAAAGGAATGGTGCACCTGGTACATCATCCAAAGGCAAGAAGTCTAAAGCCGCGTAAGTTTCAATAAGCTTAGGCTTTAGTTTAGTTCATATGTTTTTGTGAATTTGTGGCATTTTGGCCTTTTTTGTAAAGCTATCGACAACTTAATGTTCGGTTTATTTTGGAAACCAACTATTTCAGTTGCTCTATTCTTAAAAACTAGCATATTATTTATGAAATTTCTTTGCTCGTGCCATTACAAAGTTCATTGTTTTTCTTCATTACTTCTTCATTACAAACATTAGCAACATAAACATTAAAATCCCTATTTTAATTGTTGCAGCTTGAAATTTTTGTTGTTCTTTCGCTCTCTTCTTATGTTTCGTCAATTTGCCATTCATATTGTTCTTATTTTCTGATGTTCCCTCATACTCGATGTTGCATCCGTACTCATTTGTCTTGCTTTATTGATGTTACTACTATTGAATTTGTTGTACACTTCCTTTGCACCACCTAAAATAGTTACAATAATCACAACACTTGTAATATAGCCTCTTTGAATTTTTTTCTGTCTCGGAGCTTTTTATAGCACAATTTTTGTATAACTTGGATAACATTTGTTTGGAACTGTAACGTAGGAGAATATATATAGCCATTGGTGACGATGTATTGGATGATGAACACATGATGAATGTGGGGTACGTGGGGGGGGGGGGGGAGGTGCTGCTATTTGGTGTGACTGTGTAAGTGTTGTTGTCGTGGTTGTTTGATCCGGTGCATATGGGGGGGGGGTTGTTGTTGTTGTTGTTGTTGCTGCTGCTGTTGTTATTGTTGTTGTTATTGTCGTTTGCTCTGTTGTTGGTGGGGGATTGGCTGGTTTTCTTGCTGCTGGTTTCAATCTGATTGCAGTGTGGGGCGGTGTTGTTTTTGTTCAATCTGTTGGGAAAGGGGGGAGGTTGTTGTTGTTGATGTTGAATCTCGTGCAAGGGGGGAGGGTTTAAGGTTGTATGGGGTATTTGTAAGGAAAATCGGGGTTTACAGTGGCTAATTTATTCAATCCCAACGGCTAATTTTTGGAAAAAAATGTTGTTTAAATATTAGGAGTATTTTGTGCATTATATTAAACCTAAAGGGTATTTTGGTGCAATATGTTTCAACTATTTAACAGCCTAACGGAGACTTAATGCCCATCAGCCTCGAGGAAATTTTTTATATTTTCAGGGTTATTTGATGTATTTTAAAAAAATTGGGAATATTTGGTGCATTTTGTTAAATGTAGGTGCATTTTGTTAAATCTAGGTGCATTTTGCGAAAAGATTGTAAAAAAAAAAAAAAAAAAAAACCATAATCTCATGTTTATTTTTGTAATCATAAAGCAAAAGCGACCAGTTTTTGTAGGTAAAGTAATCCCAACAAAATCTACAAAGTATTCCCACTACCGACTTAGAAAATGCTCAATTGAGCTGTCCACAAAAACATAAAACACGACAAAACTTTATATATGTACTACGAATTTAACTAGCTTAAATTTCCCATCATGAATTGGCAATACAATATTCAACCGACAACTAACTATTACGTGGTACTCCTTAATTCTTATTTTACATATTAGTTTTGGTTCTTACAAAATTTTTTACAAGATTCATAGTAAGTTGTTATTTGATTATCGAATATTACTCCGTATAGTAGATTTGAAAGGAGATAGGGTAATACTATTACTTTGTTGAAAAGTAGACGTGGTAGAAGCAGAGTATTTGATCATTCTTTTAATTGAATTTGAGGGAGTGTGAGACACTACATTTTTAATAGTAGGAAGAGAGATATTAAAATAATTGCGAGGTTTAGGGAACTTTATTAGTTAGTATTTGCCAAATTTTATAGATATTATGTAATTGTTTTTTTTATTAACATAATGACATCATCTTCCAGTGATTTTTACGGAAAATTATTTCGAGTTGTAATTTAAAAAGGATATATAAGCTTAAGGCTATAATTGAAGCAAAATTAGAAGTTTGAGACTGTAATTGGCAAATAAGAACTTTATTAAGTTGTATTCGCCAAATTTGCTTAAATTTTCATTGCCATTCATTATCATTTACGGAGTGATATGTGTGAAAATGCAAATTTATGACAAAAAATACCATGTTTTGAGATAAATTTCATTATTATTGACATTATGATGTTATCTATATATATTATTAAATCTCCAAGGCAATCCATGACATTTCTCCACGTGTCACGATGACTTGGTAAGTGACATGACATTGTAGCGCCACATCACATGATTGTTTATTGTGTCCTCACATAAAAAAAATGTTGCTACTCATCCTTGAACCCGTGACCTCTTATATGCTAATGCTAGGTTTTATCCATCACTCCAACAATACAATTTTGACTCTAAAACAACTAAAAAGGAGAAAAGTAGTATAAAAATTTAATACCCAAATTTATGTATTTGAGTAACAATTAATGATAACAATTTTTTTTTTCTTAATTTCTATTCTTTTACTAATCAAAACATATATCTTTTCTAGAAATTTATTTAGATCAAACATAAAACCATGACATTAATAGAGAAAAGAATAGGATAAAAATTATGTTGCACTGTCTTTTAGCCAATCAAATGTGTTTTTTTTCTCTAAAATGTATTTCGACTTTGTAACTTAATATACAATTGTAATTTAACTTTTTTATAAGTTGTAATTAAAGTATTACAAAAAATAAAGTTTTATACAAATAAAAAATTACTCAAAAATTTAGTTCAACAATAGTTGGTAAACAATTTTATTCTTAAACCGCATGAAATTCATATTATTCTCAAATTGCATATATAAAGAAATTTATAAGTAAATTTGAAATGAATAAAAAAATCAAACTATATGCAATACTCTGGGGCATCGCCCGGGACACTAACTAGTTTTCTTCTAAAATAACACTTAAGATTTCATAGGTGTTATGAGGAATGGCAATGCTCCGTTGATAAGTCAAATGATTTGTATATCCATAGAGATTGAAATCAGAGAGTGGGAGTTTGTTGGTTCAACGATTCAATTCAAGGTCTGCATGTACAGTACTATATCAATGGAATTGAGTAGACCAAATGGATGATAGTCCCTAATTTAGGGGTGGAGACGAGCCAAACTCTAATATGGCTCTGCTTCGTTTGGTTAGTCTCGAACTCACCTTGAGCGTAAAGTCTTTATCGAGGTATGCTTGATAAAATTATTTGAATTCTAACCGAGGTTCGAGCTTTTTTGAGCCTTCATTCAATAAAATGATTAAGCATATTCCAACAATTAATAAACACAATAACAACTCTATATCTATATATCATACTAAATCACAAGTTTTCTCCTTCAAAACTTTACCTGTTTATTTTGTTATTTTAATTTAATGCTCTTTTAGAAAGGTGCTCACTATTTACCACCCCATATTACTCAAAATCTCCCTATTTATTTACCCATATACCCTCCTTTATTTACTCAAAGTCGGCACCACCGGCCACCACTGCCACCACCACGTCGCCGGTGACAAAATGCGTAGTAATGTTTACATGACCGAGTCTATCGGTGGAACGTCGAATTCACAAGAAATATATTTTTTTTTGTCCGGAAAAAATTTCAGAGCTTATGCATTGCTTATGAATTTTAAGCTTGTACCATGGTACAGACTTATGAGTTTTTAGCTTCGACCATGGTATAGACTTATGCATTTTAAGCTTCTGCCATGGTACGAGCTTAAAATTCATAAGCTCGTACCATGGCGAAGCTAAACATTTATAAGTCTCTAATTTTTTTTTTCAAGTAGATTAAATCAAATTCAACAACAAATCAAAACCTTAAATAATATAGACTTATGCATATTAAGCTCACACCATGGCATAGACTTATTAATTTTAAGTTCCTTCCATGGTACGAGCTTAAAGTGCATAAGTTTATACCATGGTCGAAGCTAAAAACTCATAAGTCTGTACCATGGTACAAACTCAAAATTCACAAGCCTGAACCACGGTACAAGCTAAAATTGCATAAGTTTCTGAAACTTTTTCCGGAAAAAAAAATAATTCTTGTGAATTCGACGTTCCACCGGTAGACTCGGCCATGTAAACATTACTACGCATTTTGTTGCCGGCGAAGTGGTGGCGGTGGTGGCCGGTGTTGCTAACCTGCGGTGTTGGCTTTGAGTAAATAAATGAGGGGGTAAATAAAGGAGGGTTTATGGGTAAATATATAGGGCGGTTTTGAATAATATGGGGCGACTTTTAACGCTCCACTTTAGGAATTAAGTACAACCACTCATTCACATTTCTTGAAAACAAATAATGATTGTAAAGTATTTAATGGTATAGTAAATACGAGGTAACTCCCTGTTATGTATTGCATCTAAATACAACTTGTTTTTTAGTTGTTGGCATATAGAAAATCTAAATAATTAACTAATGTCCACTTTGAAATTATTCATTGCCACAAATATTAATGTAACATTTGAATAAACTAATAGTTCATTATTTTTTAATGAAAATGCACGGGTGCTAACTAGTATGTTAATAGTTTCTTTAATCAACTCTAAAAAGTACTCCCTCCGTTTCAAAATGTTTGTTACGTTTGAATTTTGGCACGTTTATTAACGTATATTTAAGATTCTTTTTTTTTAAATTTTAAATGTTCTAGATTCCATCATAAATCTGATTTCAATTTTCCAAATTCTAACATTTATTACTCTCTTAGAATATAGTGTTGTTTTACTCGGAAATTGTGAATGAAATTTATTGAATTGAAAAGTTGGACCAATTAAAAATAAAAGTTGGCTCAAAAAATAATAATAATAACAAGTTTATAAATAGAAAGATTCTTCATGTAACAAACATTTTGAAACACTATTAAAGGAATACTCCCTCCGTATTTTTTTAAGAGATACACTTGGCCGGGCACGGGTATTAAGAAGAATAATTGAATGAAATAAAATAATAAAGCAAGTGGGGTTGAATAGATATTTTAATAATTAAACATGTGGGGACCATGTCATTTTGGTGGGTGGAGTATGGGGTGAGTTTATGAAATTATTTGTTTAATAGGATGGTGGGTGATAGGTATATTAGATGTATTATTTAATTAGATGGTGGGGTTGATAAGTTACTAAAAATGGCAAGTGTATCTCTTAAATAAATACGGCCGAAAAAGGCAAGTGTATCCCTTAAATAAATACGGAGGGAGTACGTAACAAACATTTTGAAACGGAGGGAGTATGTTTTTTTGGGACAAGTTATGTAAAAAGTATTTCCTCTTTTAATTGACAGATTAGGCATTATATTAAATGATATATAACTATACTCTCATAAACATGAGTTATTTTTCTTAAACTAATGAGCTCACCGACTTTGGAGCCGAACACCATTGAGTTTGAGTTTGAGTTTGGTTCATTTAGTTATCGAACTATAAATTCAAGTTCGAACTTGGTTCATTAACAAACGATTTGTGCTCGAGCTGAATTTTTATTGAACCGATTCTGAACTATTCACGATCAGTTGGGTTCTTTTGCAGCTCTCACACCATATTTCTGGCCTTGACGCCTTGCCTTGTGAATGTTGTGGCATTGGACGTGAACGTAAACCCACGATCGACAATGTGTGAAGCCATTTAATATTTTCACAATTTGACAAAGGGAGCATTCCATTCTGTTGACCAAACCCAAGCGATTCTACATTCATACGTCTACGTCATTCTAGACGTCAGATAATTCCAAGTCATTCCCAATTAGTCAATTACCCACCTAAGACTTTTAAACTTTAGAAATGGAATTAAAAAAAAAAAAATCAAAGAAAAGAAATAAATCAAGACAGAGAAGTCTAGAAACTTAAAAAGCTGTACCTATAAATATTCTATTCTGGATAGTTCGACTTTCATCAGCAAAACAAAACAAAACAACCAAAGCTTTAATTATCTCCTCTCATAGTTTGATCTTTAATTACATTCTACAAAATTTGAAAAAGTTTAACAGAAATGGGAATCAAGATTCATGGAAGTCCTCTCTCCACCGCCACCCTCCGTGTCGTGGCGGCGGTTCATGAGAAAGAGCTTGACTATGAGTTTGTTACCGTCGACATGAAAACCGGTGCTCATAAGCAAGAGCCTTTCATCTCTCTTAATGTAAGTTTTTCTCCTTTTTTGATCTATATATTTTCTCGATCTGGAAATTAATAGGTGAATAGTAATACATGTATGATTCCTTATATTATCATGATAATCTTTATTCATATATATTTCGCATACTCTGTATTAGATTATACTAAAATTGAGATTAATCTAGCAAGATCTTGTAGTTAGAGTTTTCAATTTTTATGTTGATGTAGTAGTGTAGTACTATAACGAATCGGTGTTACTTATTGGAATTATTTGTTCATTTTAAACAATTTTAATTTAAATACATACTCTGTTGTGTTTATAGGTAGTAACTAAATGTTATGTATAATCTTTAAAATGATTTGTTAAAGATGATTAGATAATGGATGATGTAGTGGTTACATTTCAACCAAAGTTGAATAGTCAATCGAGAGCAACCACCCCAATTGACTAATTGAGAATGACCGGATGAATAGGGTTATATACTTATATCGTTATTAATTCCCCAATTGTGATACTATATTAGCTCATTACTATTTGAGAGTGATGGATAGCTCAGTTGGTAGAGCTTCTATCCCGATTCCAGGTGATCCTCATCCCCGCCCTTGTGGCTCATTTGCACCAAAAAAATTACTGTTTATACACTGGGGATGTTAACGATTTAACACCGCTCATCGTGAAAATAATGGAAAAAGTTTTGCCTATATGTATTTATTTGTGGATTATGTGTAGTGTGCACTATGCATCATGTTGAAAAAAGCTGATGTTGCATCATTTTATTGATTGGAGACTATTGTTCAATTGAGTTGTTGTCCTGAGGGTCATGTGATTGTGACCTACGAAGTATGTCAAAGATAAAACTAACTTCACAGATGTAAAACGTGTACCTTGAACAAAAATCAATGTTGATTATTTACATCTGTAAAGTAGAGCATACCCCTCCATTTTGCTTCATGATTCACCTCTTGACATGGACCATCCTTGTGCAACAAATTAAATTAAACAATAACCCCATTCAAATTTATGATCAAGGTTTTCATGTTTTGGAGTGTGTAGTACTTTTTTCTTTTTATTTGTAAAAACTTTTACCCTAAGTTGGTAACATTTGGTTTGATCCCTATAGAACATCTTCTTACAATTTTCATATTGCAGCCATTTGGTCAAGTTCCAGCTCTAGAGGATGGAGATGTCAAGTTATTTGGTAAGACAAGCCTTACCTACACAATGATTATTCATGAAATCACAATGTTTTGATTAGTTGTTTTCATGTTTTGATACCAAATATGCTCATTTTTGTAACAGAGTCAAGGGCTATTACAAAATACATAGCATACAACTATGATACCCAAGGAACTCCTCTTGTATACAAAGAAGGAAAGGAAATGGCAGACTTGGCCGTTTGGATGGAAGTCGAGGCTCACCAATTCGATTCAGTAGCCAGTAAACTCGCTTGGGAGCTTGTCTACAAGGGTATGTTCGGTATGCAAACCGACAACGCTGTAGTTGAAGAGAACGAGGCTAAGTTAGTTAAGATCCTTGATGTTTATGAGACTCGTTTGTCAAAGTCCAAGTATTTGGCTGGTGATTCCTTCACTTTGGCTGATCTTCATCACTTGCCAACCCTGCATTACGTGTTGAGCACAAAAGAGAAGAAGTTATTCGACGAACGTCCCCATGTGAGTGCTTGGTGCACGGATATCTTGGCTAGGCCATCTTGGGAGAAGTCCTTGGCTTTGCAGAAACAAGCTTAAGGTTACATTACCGTGGTTTAGTTCCCGGCTGTGTTGCTGTGTGATGTACCCAATCTTGTTTATTACTTTCTATGTGGATGTGTTTGTTAGTTGTGTACTTATATTTCGAATAAATAAAATCACCAGTCCTTTTTAAGTTAAGAAATTATATCAAGTATTTCTTATGAGATGAACAACAGAACAATATGAGTACATGATTATTGTATTTCTCCCAGTTTTTAACTTGGCTCGTGATCTGTTAAATACTTAGTGTTCCCTTCGTCATACAATATTGGAAATGGCTTGGATAACCTTACACATGCTATAACATGTGACTTTTTAGTTGTGATATGATCTAATAATACCAAGTATTGAAGTATATGTTATCGCATCTAAGAATATCCTATCTTTTATCCTATCATATGTTTCTTCTGGTGGGGGATGGGTACTTTCTAGTTTGATAGAGTCGTATTTTTTTAGTGATGAAGTTGCCTGTAATCAACCACTGAAAGAGAATGACAGCAATGATGTGAAGCAGGGGATGGGGATCCATTATGTACCTCGCAACAACAATTGGTAGGGGACTGAAATCTATCCACCCAGAACTCGTCTGGGTGCTAACACCAAAAACAAAAAACACAAGCGTAGAAATGGGAAAGCCCAGCTCGACCTCCCATGGATAGGGATCATGCTATTCCGCTCCTGAGTTTGGAAACATAAAAGAGGATTGCAATTTGGCCCGTGTACTTAGGCGCAAGATAGTTCGCAGTTCCTACACAAGGCCCAAACACCTAGAAAACTCATTGTTATTTAACCATTAACATTATAATTAGACAAATACCATACAAGTACGACGACGGTGAAATGAAAATTTGTAGGTTCATGACTTCGTGATTAATCTGAGCCTGAAATGTCAAACCCTTTTCCCTATATATCAGAACCTTAATGAATCAACATCTATTATATATTACTATATTAGCAAGTCTAGCTATGCAGCTTGAGACATTTACATATATTTTGCAGCTGACATGGCTCTTGGGCTCTGTTTGACAACACATCTCAGTCACCTTAAATAATTATTTGCTGATAATTTAAGTCTCCACTAAAAACTAGTAATGTTTGACAAGTAGCTGGAATAATATTTAAGGTGACTTAATGGACTGAAATTAAAACGTTAAAAGTTAGGCAACTGAAATTCCTAATTTTGTTCTTTCTGCGCATTATTTTGTGGAGCTTAGTTACATGAGGGCAAGGTGAAGAAATATTAATGGGTTTGTTGCATAGTTTTTCTATATATTTCTATGTTAGTTGATGGATGACGAAAAATGCTACATGTATACCTAGTGTACAAGATTCTCTTGTACATCACCATTAATTTGTTGACATATCATCAAATCCACTAAAAATGAGAATGAAAGACAATAAATATGTCATTTCAACCAATAGAAAAGCATGGTGTATAAGATGTCTTGTACACTAGGTGTACATGTAGTAGGATCCATGGATGACATGTGTTAATGGAAAAATTTCACAAAAAATTGAAGCAATAAGACAAATAATAATAAAGAGTATTAGCAAGTAGAGTATCGTATTAATTAGCAACTTTAATATTTAAAGACCATATACTGATATTTTACTTAGTAATCAAATGAAATAAAAAATGTGGAGTACATAAATTACCAACTACAGAAAATGGGTAACAACCATCAGTGACGGACCCAGGAATTCAAAACAGGGGGCACAAATTTTTTTTACGTCGTAACCAAACATATTCAAAAAGTTGTACAACAAAAATTACAACCTAAAAGAACTTGTTACAAATGTTCTCTTCGATTTTGCATATTTTGGAACCGCTTTACAATAGCATCAAGGCTAACATTCAAAAGCAAATCTTTCTCTAGAAATGTAACTAAATTGTCGTTTAATAACTCATCCCCCATGCAATTTCGCAATTTACTCTTGATTTGATTCATTCAAGAAAATGTTCTTTCAACGCATGTCGTCGACACGGAAAGAAGCAATACTAACTTAGGCCCTGTTCTTTTTGGCTTAATTTCAGCTTCAGGACTTATTTGACAGTTCAGGAGCATTTTGTTCAGTTCAGTTCAGTTCAGGAGCATTCAGTTCAGTTCAGTTCAGTTCAGTTCAGTTCAGGAGCATTCAGTTCAGTTCAGTTTAATTCCGTTTAATTCAATTCAATTTAATTTAATAATAATAATAATATTATTATTATTATTATTATTATTATTACTTATATTATTATTTATATTATTGTATTACTTATTATTTATATTTATATTATTATATTATTATATTACTTATTATTTATATTTATATTATTATATTACATATTATTATTATTTATAACTAATTATTTATATTAATTAGTTACGGATCGATTATTAGTTATTAATTATTTAGTTATTAGTTATTAAATATGAATTATTATTATTATTATTATTATTATTATTATTAATATTTATCATTATTGTAATTATTTAGTAATCAATTACAGATTATTATTATTATTTATTATATAGTTATTTAGTTATTAATTAATAAGTATTCTTTAGTTATTAGTTAACATTTTTTATTATTATTTATTATATAGTTATTTAGTTATTAATTAATAAGTATTCTTTAGTAATTAGTTAACATTTTTTATTATTATTATTTATTAATTATTAATTATTAATGATTATTTATTAATTATTATTTATTAATTATTAATTATTAATTATTAATTATTATTAATTATTTATTATTTATTATTTATTATTTATTATTTATTATTATTATTATTATTATTTATTATTTATTATTTATTATTTATATTTATTATTTATTATTTATTATTTATTATTTATTATTTATTATTTATTATTTATTATTTATTACTACCTCCGTTCCTTAATGTTCTTTACGGTTACTATTTGCACGAAATCCAATGCAATATTTAACGACTTATATATCCATTTCCGTATGTGAAAAAATTATAAAAATTTGATATTTTGAAAATAGACAACGAGACCAATCTAACAAGATCTTACATGATAACATTTTGATGTATATAACAGTGAGAATCCACGGTCAAAGCTTTCATACTTTGGACACGTATTCCAAAGCGTAAAGAACATTAAGGAACGGAGGTAATATTTATTATTTATTATTTATTATTTATTATTTATTATTTATTATTTATTATTTATTATTTATTATTTATTATTTATTATTTATTATTTATTATTTATTATTTATTATTTATTATTTATTATTTATTATTTATTATTTATTATTATATTATTTATTATTTATTATTTATATTATTTATTATTTATTATTTATTATTTATTATTTATTATTTATTATTTATTATTTATTATTTATTATTATTATTTATTATTTATTATTTATTATTTATTATTTATTATTATTATTTATTATTTATTATTTATTATTTATTATTTATTATTTATTATTATTATTTATTATTATTATTTATTATTTATTATTTATTATTTATTATTTATTATTTATTATTTATTATTTATTATTTATTATTTATTATTTATTATTTATTATTTATTATTTATTATTTATTATTTATTATTATTATTTATTATTTATTATTTATTATTTATTATTTATTATTTATTATTTATTATTTATTATTTATATTATTTATTATTTATTATTATTATTATATTATTATTTATTATTTATTATTATTATTTATTATTTATTATTATTATTTATTATTTATTATTTATTATTTATTATTATTATTTATTATTTATTATTTATTATTTATTATTTATTATTTATTATTTATTATTTATTATTTATTATTTATTATTTATTATTTATATTTATTATTTATTATTTATTATTTATTATTTATTATTTATTATTATTATTTATTATTTATATTTATTATTTATTATTTATTATTATTATTTATTATTATATTTATTATTTATTATTTATTATTTATTATTTATTCTTCTTATTTATTATTTATTATTTATTATTTATTATTTATTATTTATATTTATTATTTATTATTTATTATTTATTATTTATTATTTATTATTTATATTTATTATTTATATTTATTATTATTATTTATTATTTATTATTTATTATTTATTATTTATTATTATTATTATTTATTATTTATTATTTATTATTTATTATTTATTATTATCATTTATCATTATCATTTATCATTTATCATTTATCATTTATCATTATCATTTATCATTTATCATTTATCATTTATCATTTATCATTTATCATTTATCATTTATCATTTATATTATTTATCATTTATCATTTATATTATTTATTATTTATTATTTATTATTTATTATTTATTATTTATTATTTATTATTTATTATTTATTATTTATTATTTATTATTTATTATTTATTATTTATTATTTATTATTTATTATTTATTATTTATTATTTATTATTTATTATTTATTATTTATTATTTATTATTTATTATTTATTATTTATTATTTATTTCGGTAATATATTCTGTTAAGTTAAGTTAAGTTCAGTTCAGTTAAGTTAAGTTCAGTTCAGTTCAGTTCAGTTCAGTTCAGTTCAGCTCTAAAGAATAGGGCCTTAAAAGAGTGTAAACTTTCTTATGTGGTACATGTTTTCTCGTCTCAACTAGTTTCATGGAGAGCTCATTTAAAGTCTTTAAGTTCCAAAACCTCTAATCATATAGAAGATCATCAATGAACATTTCGAGTTGATGTTCAGAGGAAAATATGTCAGCACTTGAAAATTCAATTGGATAAAACTCGGCAAATCGAAGCAATTAACTTTTGTATGTCAAATTATAGTTCCTTGCTTACCTCATCGAAACGATTTTCAAGCTCTTGCCGATGACGCTAAAAAACACCTCAACTCGAAAATGATGAAGGTTTGTCGGTTGTGGCATATTACCACGATACATCCTTCTCCCTGGGATGACATAAATGACATACGTGTTAGGTTATGATACATATGACAATACATCAATCATGCGGAAAAAAACCATAAAGCCAGGAAAGCATATTATTTACACATAATCATTTAGCATAGTATAGATGCATACACTTTGTAGCGTGCCTTCCCTAGCTGCGCCCGAACCGAACAAGAACAAGTCTTTAGGACTCCAAATGTCGTCCCTCCGTAGATAGTCCACAGTACGTCCGGATCCGCCTCAAGATTGACCAACTAGAATCGCCCTTAAGGTGCTAGGAATTTTCGGCTATTGTTGTGCAAGTGTATGGCTGAATTTTCTTTCAAAAACTTACCCTTTAGAATACTTCAATCGTGTCTGTAAATAATGACCCTAGGCACTTATTTATAGAGGTATGGAAAAGGAACTGGAATCCTATTAGGGTACTAATTAATTTAATTAGAATCCTGCTAGGACTCTATTAAATAAACTTTATCTAATAGGTTTAGGATTTACTCCCTCCATCCCGGAATACTCGACCCGTTTTGACCGGCACAGAGTTTAAGGGACTTGAATTGACTTATTTAATTTAATAGGTAGTAGTTGATAGTGGTGTATTATTTTAATGTAGTTAGTGGGAGGTGGTTTAAGAGGTGGGGTTGGGGGAGAGTAGGGGTTGAATTTTTAATTATTTTTTGTATGGAGTAGGGGTAAGTGGTTTAATAGGGGTGGAGTGAGAAATAATATAATATTGTTAGAATATTTCCATTTTTAGAAACAGGTCAAGTATTAAGGGACGACCCGATAAGGAAAACAGGTCAAGTATTCCGGGACGGAGGGAGTAATCTTTTATCGAATCCCGATAGCTTTAGAATTCGCACACGAGCATCGCACGAGCACCGTACACCCGCGCAGGCCTTGCGGCCCACGTTGAGCGCACAACGCTCGGCCCATGCTGCTGTCCGCGCGCGCCCATGGCTTCGGCTGGGCCTGGCTTGCGTTGGGCCTGGTCGAGGCTTGGCGTGTGTTGGTGATGCGTGTGGCTTGCTGGGCGATGGCCTGGCTTCGCGATGGGCCTTCGTCTAGCGAGCATCGTCCGACGCTAATTCGTACGATACGCTTCCGATTAAATTCCCGATTTTGGAATTTGTTTCCGATACGAACAATATTTAATATTTCCGATTCCGGAATTAATTTCCGTTTCGAACAAATATTTAATATTTCCGTTTCCGGAATTATTTTCCGATTCCGATAATATTTCCGATTCTGACAATATTTCCGTTTCCGGTAATATTTCCGATTCCGACAATATTTCCATTTCCGATAATATTTTCCGATACGTACCATGTTTCCGTTTCCGGCAACATCTACGACTTGGATAATATTTATATTTCCGATACGATCCATATTTCCGTTTCCGGCAATATCATCGTTTCCGGAATATTCATTTCTTGCTTGTGACGATCTCAGCTCCCACTGAAACCAAGATCTGTCGATTCCGAATATCCATAGATAGAGTATTTAATGCCATTAAATACTTGATCCGTTTACGTACTATTTGTGTGACCCTACGGGTTCAGTCAAGAGTAAGCTGTGGATTAATATCATTAATTCCACTTGAACTGAAGCGGCCTCTAGCTAGGCATTCAGCTCACTTGATCTCACTTAATTATTAACTTGTTAATTAATACTGAACCGCATTTATTAGACTTAACATTTAATGCATACTTGGACCAAGGGCATTATTTCCTTCAGTCTCCCACTTGTCCTTAGGGATAAGTGTGCATTTCCTAATTCCTTTGTCGCTCGATGCTTGATCTTGAACATAAGGTAAGAGTTGTCATCCTTATTATGTCCAGAGGTGTTTCTCGGTTTCAGAGTTCAATTGATGAAATAAGCAGATAATCATAGCCTATGATTCATCTGAGCACGACCATGCATTTCACAGTTTCTAGCTCTCCGAGTGGCCTTGTACAACTTTTAAGCATCTCATCCCGATTTATGGGAGGACAATCCCAATCTTGCGATCTTGAGATTAGACTTCGTTTGATAGGTGATTACCTGAGCGTTGCCTTTATAGCCTCCTTTTACGGTGCGACGGTTGGTCAACGTCAAAGCAACCAGTTCTCAAACAAGTAATCTCAAATCACTCAGGTATTGAGGATTTAGTGTCTAATAATTTTAATGAAATTTACTTATGACAGATTTTCATCTCTTACAGTAAAGTTTCATAGGTCTGTCCGATACTAGTCTTCCCAAAGTAAGTATCTATGCAAATGATTATGACATTGCCATGTCCACATAGTTCAAGAAACAGAACTACTAGTCATCTTGCATTCTAGTCATCTAACGTTTTCTATGCGTCCAATTTTATAGAAAACTCCGACCAGGGACCTTTTTCAACTTTTGACATTCAAGTTCACTTGATAGACATTTCTTAGTCACAGGACTGGTCCTGACAGTCTATCTTGAATATATCGTCAAATTGAAGGGACTCATCATTTAATAAACCACAAATTAAATGGAAAAATGAATTCTATTCTTTTATTGTGAATGATTAACCAATAATGTTTTACAAAGATTTAAACTCTAAAACTTTAAAACATTAAATAAGGACATCAAAGCCATTCTCCAATATGCTTGATTCCCATGGCTGCAGTGTGCGAGTTGTGCTTCGCCTGCGGCAGAGGTTTAGTCAATGGATCTGATATGTTGTCATCAGTTCCAATCTTGCTTATCTCGACTTCTTTTCTTTCAACGAACTCTCGTAGAAGGTGAAATCTACGAAGTACATGCTTGACTCTTTGGTGGTGTCTAGGCTCCTTTGCCTGTGCAATAGCTCCGTTATTATCACAATACAGGGATATTGGTCCTTTAATGGAGGGGACTACACCTAGTTTACCTATGAACTTCCTTAGCCATATAGCTTCCTTTGCTGCTTCATGTGCAGCAATGTACTCCGCTTCAGTTGTAGAATCCGCAATGGTGCTTTGCTTAGCACTTTTCCAGCTTACTGCACCTCCGTTGAGGCAGAAGACAAACCCAGACTGTGATCTGAAATCATCTTTTTCGGTTTGGAAACTTGCGTCCGTATAGCCTTTAACAATTAATTCATCATCTCCACCATAGACCAGGAAGTCATCTTTGTGCCTTTTCAGGTACTTCAGAATATTCTTGGTAGCAGTCCAATGTGCCTCTCCTGGGTCTGACTGGTATCTGCTCGTAGCACTGAGTGCGTACGCAACATCCGGGCGTGTACATATCATAGCATACATTATTGAACCAATCAATGATGCATATGGAATCCCATTCATTCGTCTACGCTCATCAAGTGTTTTTGGGCACTGAGTCTTGCTTAGAGTTATTCCATGAGACATGGGTAGGTAGCCTCGTTTGGAGTCTGCCATCTTGAACCTATCAAGCACCTTATTGATATAAGTGCTTTGACTAAGTCCAATCATCCTTTTAGATCTATCTCTGTAAATCTTGATGCCCAATATGTACTGTGCTTCTCCTAGATCCTTCATCGAAAAACATTTCCCAAGCCAAATCTTGACAGAGTTCAACATAGGAATGTCATTTCCGATAAGTAATATGTCGTCGACATATAATACTAGGAAAGCAATTTTGCTCCCACTGACCGGAAGGAAATAATGCCCTTGGTCCAAGTATGCATTCTATGTTAAGTCTAATAAATGCGGTTCAGTATTAATTAACAAGTTAATAATTCAGTGAGATCAAGTGAGCTGAATGCCTAGCTAGAGGCCGCTTCAGTTCAAGTGGAATTAATGATATTAATCCACAGCTTACTCTTGACTGAACCCGTAGGGTCACACAAATAGTACGTAAACGGATCAAGTATTTAATGGCATTAAATACTCCATCTATGAATATTCGGAACCGACGGATCTTGGTTTCAGTGGGAGCTAAGATCGTCACAGGCAAGAAATGAATACTCCGGAAACGATGATATTGCCGGAAACGGAAATATGGATCGTATCGGAAATATGAATATTATCCAAGTCGTAGATGTTGCCGGAAACGGAAACATGGTACGTATCGGAAAATATTATTGGAAATGGAAATATTACCAGAATCGGAAATATTGCCGGAAACGGAAATATTGTCAGAATCGGAAATATTACCGGAATCGGAAAATAATTCCGGAAACGGAAATATTAAATATTTGTTCGAAACGGAAATTAATTCCGGAATCGGAAATATTAAATATTGTTCGTATCGGAAATAAATTCCGGAACTGGAAATTTAATCGGAAGCGTATCGTACGAATTAGCATCGGACGAGGCCTGCCGGACGAAGGCCCAGCACGAAGCCGGGCCATCGCCCAGCAAGCACGCACGCCACAAGCCCAGCCAAGGCAGCGCCCAGGCCTACCGCAAGGCAGGCCCAGCGCGCGCCAAGGCCACGGATGCGTGGGCCGCGCTGCGTGGGCTGCTGCTCGCACGCGCATGGGCAGCCCTTGTGGCTGCCGTGTGTGTGTGAGTTTGTGCTCATGCGTGATTCCTAAATCTACAAGAGTCAGTGTATGATTAAATTTCTATTCCTAATTGGATAAATTAATTAAATAGAATTCATGTAGGATTCTAATTTCAATTAATTCGTATCTTACTAGGATTACGATTCCTTTTCCATAAACTCTATAAATAAAGGCCTAGGGGTCATTATTTATATAACAAGTTTTAAGTATTCAAAACTAAGATTTTTAAGCAGAAAAATCAGCCAATATTCTTGCCTACCTAACCGAAAATATTAGAACCTTAAGGGCGATTCTAGTTGGTCAATCTTAAGGCGGATCCGGACGTGCTGTGGACTATCTACGGAGGGACGACACTTGGAGTCCTAAAGACTTGTTCTTGTTCGGTTCGGGCGCAGCTAGGGAAGGCACGCAACAAAGAGTATGCATCTAAACTATGCTAAATGATTATGTGTAAATAATATGTTTCCTGGCTTTATGGTTTTTCCGCATGATTTATGAACTGTCATATGAATCATAACCTAACAGTGGTATCACGAGCCCCTTATTATTTTCATAATCTAAATTGCATGAACATGGTTAAATATTACAAATTTGCAAGAATTAAAAGGGGTGATTAATTTTCGTAATTGTTAATTAATTGCAAATTGCGTTTATTTAATTATACGTACGCAGTTTTTCGGCAGTTTCTTCGTTACTCATCCAAATCGAGTAATTTTTGTGTCAATTCCGCATGTAAAAGGCATTCTAAAATTTTGACAAAAATAGTATTTTTCTGCCGAACCCAGAATTCTCAAATTCGAAGCCTAACTATGACTTTTAGAAGGTTTTAGTTTTTCGAATGCAAAATTTCGTAAATTTAAGATGTTAAATTAAATATTTGCGATTCTTGTTGATAAATCTTGAATTTTTGATTGACCTACTGCATATGTTTAACAAGTTTAAATGCCTAGTCTTGTTAATTATGCAATCTAATTTGTAATTATGATTAATTTGTTGAAAATTAGAATAATTTAGAATTAATTTGATTTTCATAATTAATTGTAATTTAATTAGAAACCTATGATTAAAAACCACCATAAAAATTGTAAATTTACGATAAATTTTAAATTTTTATGACCTAGACTTGAATCCATAACAATCGGAAATCAATTGGATAATAAATTTTCGATTTTTTCGCCCTAAAATTATGAAATTAATATTATTTATTAATTTGTCATTAATTTTAAATATAAATTTTAAATTTTTATGCGATTCGTTCATATAACTTGCACGCACGAAGCAATGGACGCTTCGTGTTACCCTTAAGGGGTGTTGTATAATGCGGGCATGCGACGACGAGCAAGGGAGCTCGTCGCCCGTGCGGCACGAATGCAATGAGCAAGGGCGTAGTGCACGAGCACAAGGCAGCAGCCCTGCCTTGTGTCGTGTGCCACGAGCAATGAACGAATGGGCATGGGCGAAGGGCGAGCCAAGGCAGTCGCGTGTGGGCAGCAAGCGAGCTGCGCCACAACGCGCGCTGCCTCGCACAAGAGCGCGCAGCCTCGCGCGCAGCGAGCGCAAGCTCGCGTGCCACGAGCGCTGCGCCCAGCATTACTCGCGCGCACAGCGCGCGATGTCGCCCGCCCAACGAGCGATGTCGCGCCCCAGCGAGCGATGGCTCGCGCCAGCGAGTGATGGCTCGCGCGCGCAGCGAGCGATGTCGCGCGCCCAGCGAGCGATGTCGCGCGCCCAGCGAGCGATGTCGCGCGCCCAGCGAGCGATGTCGCGCGCCCAGCGAGCGATTTCGCGCGCGCGCACTGCGAGCGATAGCTCGCGTGCGATGAGCGCTGGCGCGCGCAGCGAGCACAATGTGTGCGGAGGCTTGCGATAGGGAAGCAGCAGCTATGCGACGAGCGCATGGGCTGCGCGCACATGGCCAGCAATGGCTGTGTGCGTACGGTCCATGGGCGTGCAACGCGTAGGGTGTTTGCGTTACGATTAGATCGTTTTGAATGTTTAATTTGAAAATTTCAGTTCACGTAATTTTAATTGATTTTAAAATTAATAATTTGAATTATTTTCTTGGATTTTAATTTTGAATATTATAATTATAATAAATGTTATTTATTCTAATTATTTTACTAAAATTAAAATCATGAATTAATTTAAATACGACTGAAATTAAATTAAATTTTTGGATTCAATTATAAATTGATATGAGCTTTAAATTTTAATTAAATTTGTATGTTTCCGGTTGGACTAGAAATACATTTTTATGTTTAAAATTGGTAAAGCATATGAATTTATTGGTTTAAGTGGGAGCGCTTTTTAGTCATAAACTCTTGATTAGGTCTACAAATCCTTAAGGTTAAAACAACTTGATTAGAATTAATAAGGACTGAATAATTGGTAGATTATTGGTGCCCTTGATTAATTGCTGCAAATGTTTACGTGATGCATAATGTGTTTTACTAACCAGCTATGTGGGCCATTCATGATAATGAATGGGTGAATGGTATATATTGTATATGTACTGTTTTGCAGGTTATGAAGTGACTAGTATGGCCCAAATAGGATAGAAAATATGGTCTGCGTACCATTAATTTGAATGTAATTGGTCTAAAGTACCAAAGTTATTTTTCAATTCAAATATGGTCTGCGAACCATCAAATAGTTGTAATTAGTTATAGCTTATCCTATTTGAAGAAAATGGTGCCTCCCACGGAGATTTTCAAGACGGACTTTGAAGTCAAAGCTTCAAGATGAAGTCGGGCCATACTAGATCACAAATATCTTATGCATGTTTTAAGTTATTTATTGCTTTAAATATGTCTTAAAATGCATGAGATCAAAAGCTTGATTATGTTGCATGATTAAGGATTTTAGTTCACTTAAAATCTAACCAACATAGTAAGAGCCTTAAGTTCCAAACTTAAAAATTGAGTTAAAAGGTGCCATGCCAAAATATACACTTGCTTGGATATCCTTTACATCAATCTAGTAATAGTTTTCGCTCAGCGAGGTGTTACTTATTGGTCCTAAAGGGGCAAGGTACACAAATAATTGTGAGTACATGTTAGTTTTGGTGAAACTCAACGATATAAGTAAGGAGTCCTTTTATGTCGTGGCAAATTCGATAGGTTTACCTAATAAGTTCTTAGACGTACCTATCAACCAAGAATAGTTTCTAGACTATTAGCAAAAGGCTTTTGCTTACCTAAGATGTTCTAGGATTAAGTCGACAAACTGTGCTTAGTTCTTCAATGATTTTAGGATCTTGGAATCATTTTATTCACACCTGCCGGAACAATAAAATCGAATAAAATGCTAATAACTTGTTTGAATTGCATGGTTGCTTTAATTTCAAGTTATTATTCATGATAAATGTTTAGACTTTGCATGCTTCAATCTATGTTTTAATTATTGTTTATAATTAAATATCTTGCACTGCAATAAATCCTTTTAGAAAGGTAACAGTAAATTTTCTCGATTGGTAGTGAATCCAAGAACGATTCACGGAAATGAGAGAAAGTGAGCAATTTAAAATGTACGTTTCTTATATCGACTTTTATGGTTGTTTTCGAGTATCAAAGTCGAATGGCAAACCGATTGGTGCTTGTGAATTCAAAATACAATGTGGTTTTGAGATCATAAAGCATTGAGTTTAAACGCTCAGCTTTACCAATGGTTAACAACCTAAAATCCTTTTTCCATTTAATTCTCGAATGAGTCTAGTTCCTAGACATTCGAATAGATCGATGCTTAGAGAACTTTAGAAGCTTCTGGTAAGATCATCTAGTTGAAACAGAATATTCAACATAAATTAAAATGGTAAAGAACCTTGTTGGTGACATTGGACATGTCTAACAAAGTATAAAAGTCAACACTAAAGAATTCAATTCTTAAGACTATAAGAAAGGGTACAAGAAATAGGAAAACGAGGAACAAATGAAAGGAATTTACGATTCCGTTTCTACCTATAAATTTATGTTTAAAGAGAAGTGACCTAGCAATCAAACTTCCTTGGTATCATATACCGCTTGAGGTTCTTACTTCGGTAATAACTCAAATAATGGAAGCTAGGATACACTAATGACCTACAAGTGGGAAATGAAGCATGGCAATGCTACATTAGTTGTAGGGTCATCTAGTTTGTTTTAAGTCCTTTCAAAGGCTGGAACTTAATGGCTATTTTGTTCCATAATCAGCAAACCTAAATTTCTGCTTCAAACACAGAAAGACTCACATTCAGAAGAACAAAAACAATGCTTGTTTGTTTGTTTATTTGAATGAAATGGTCAATTACTGGTTGAGTCAATATGCTTGATTAAAACAAACAACTCTTTAAAGAACTTTACTAGGTTCAAATCAAACCCTTGATTTGAGTTCCATTAAATCTTTGGCATTGTTGCTTAGACCATATCAACAAGTTAACATTCAAAAGCTCTATTTTGATGGACTTTTGAAAGTTGGTTGATTTCTAGATCAACTTAAGACAAGCTAGTCTTACTTGTTGAAAGTAACAAAGAATATGAACTATTGTTAGAACGCCTAGACGATAGAGTTCAAAGCTAAAGAAAGGTTTTATGACTTTATTATTTCACATGGATTTGAGTGAATATAGGTTTATTTACTCAAATGTGATATAAGTTGAATCTGTTTGGCTAGTTCAAAGATTCAGAAGTATAAAATCCACTTGGCAAGAAATCATAAAGATCTAGGTTAGATCATGTTGATGATTACTTGAGACCAAATATGATCATCAATGATTGTGTGTTGTAATTTCACAATCTAGGTCCATAAGATATGGCATATCTAAGTTGGAATGATCGAAGTCGATTAGTACTTGATTCGATCAATGATGAATCATAAAGACTTTTCCTATAAATTCTAAAACAAAATGCTCAACTACCACCAAACTAAACTAAATTCGTCAAAGCTATAGAAAAGAAATTTCAGAATATCTTTTCGATAATATATATCTAGAGAGTTGCTAAACTCAGTGGGAGCTTAGTGTTTGTTATTCAACAAACTAAGGCCCAAGTATAGATATATGTTTCATTATGATTTATTCAAATGAGACACAAGGGTATTGTTTCTACCACGAATTTTTGAGAACATAATGTTTGTTTGCTCGAAATAATGTCCTTTTGGAGATTCGTTTCCAAAATGACAAGTGGGAGAAAATAGACCTCGAAAGTCTTCGAGGCGAACAACAAACATAAACGGACATTCCGGAGGCTTTTCGAAGTGCTTCAGAAAATCCGAACTTATTCTTTAAGGACTTTAGAAGTGGCTTTAAAGAATAGACATCTCTTAGAAGACTTCACAAGTGCTTCAAGGAGAACAGAATATTCAAAGGACTTTCAAGTGGCTATTGATATTCTATTGTTTGATGTTCTATACCCAAGTAGGCATAGAATTCAAGTCACTGAAACTATGAGATTCTTCTATTAAATAGTGAAGAAACCTACAACTTGCAGTCAAACTGTTATCATGTAGATTAATGAGTTTGTGACTTGTAAGAAAGCTATGACAAAACCCAGATTCCCTAAAATGGTTAGAGGCCATATATAGACTAAATGTTTTAAATGGTTAGAGGCCATAAAACATACTCAATGTTTTGATGACAAAATTGAAATTTTGTTGATTTGCAAGAATAGTTTCACACCTATTGGTTGCAAGGTTTGTTTTAAAGATAAAAACCATCAAACATGAAATTGTGTTCACACGCAAAGCTAGATTAGTTGCTAAAGGTTACAAGCAAATTCATGACGTGGATTGTGTTGAAACCTCATGCAAAATCGTAATGCTTAAGTCTATAATTCAAGCAATAATTGCATATTGGTACATATGGCAATTGGATGACAAAACGTATTCCTCAATCAAATGTTGGAATATAATATGTACATGGCATGTCATAGAATTTGTGGATCCAAATAAATGCTTGAAAAGGAAAGCTAGCTTATAAAATCTAAGTACAGATTTAAGCAAGCAATTGGGAATTGGAACTGTATTTTAAGTGAAGCTAATAAGCATTTTAGTTTCATAAAATATACATGATTCTTATAGATGTATAAGAAGTTTAGTGGGAGTACATAAAAACTTATTTGGTCCTATGTGTATCACACACATATCTCTCTATTGTGAAATAACATTCAAATGCTAATTACTTAGATTTGAAATTATTCATCAATGATGGACCATGGCGAAACTTAGTACATACTGGGTATTAAGATCTATTTACAAAGATCTTATGATATTGTTTTGGATTAAGTAATGGCATTTACTAAATCAAACACGAAAGTCTCCATTGGAAATATTCGACCCATGTGAATAAATCTAAGTAAAAGATGTTTGAACTATGTATAAGCATTTACTAAGTTAAACATCAAAGGATCTAAATAAGATTCTTAACCTATATTATATGTCAAAGAATTTAGCTGAATTTAGTATCTACTGAAACTAGATAAGCTAAAGTTACATGAATAGAATTCAATTGGGAATTATTCTGCAAAAGAATTTATCATGTATGATATAATATGAGGATCGCCAAAAACGTATCGTATGACTTTAGGCATGACGAACATATACCAATCTCTATTGATCTAAGTGAAGATCAACTAGATTGAGATCAAGAATACTTATGGTACTTGAAAAGGTACATAGGAATAGTTCTTGATTCAAGGAAATAAAGATATGCTAAATATTGATGCTACACGCAGAAACACTGGCAAAGGATCAAGCAAGACCCCTTTGGAGTTAACCATTGACAAGGACGAGCTATAGAGCATCGTGTTTTGAAATGGCAACATGGGTTGGAGACCATGAGTTGTTGCGTGGGAAATTAAAATAATAATTTCTATGTTCCAAGATATAGTTGGAGAATCTTCCACATATCTATGAACTGCCTGGATAGGTAAATCCAAACAAAGCATCACTAGCAACCTATACAGTTGAAGTAAAAGTAATTATTGCCTAAGAAGCAATAAAACAGGGTTGTTTAAAGTTCTTCACTGAACTTGGGTAGATCACCTATCTGCTGGCTTGATGGTTCTTCATTGAAAAATGCGTAGAACCACTCTTGAAGCAAGAAAAACGTCTGCTATCTTGATGGTTCTTCATTGCAAAATGAGTAAAACCACCATCGAAGTAAGAAAGACTAGATCACATAATAAACAAACTCGAAAAGATCTTATCATCATATCTCGAAGAACATTCGATGAAAAGGATATTGAGATTGGCAAAGCATGATAACTAAACCTATGCAACAAGTGAGAAGCAACACTCACGTTGTAGCACTGGAAATCAAGCATAGCTTTGAATTCCATGAATTGTTTTAGAAGATGGGTTTGAGGCCCATGGTTATAAAACATTTGGGTTGAACATTTATCATATATGAAATGTATTTTCATATTCCATTTAATCTTGGTTTAGTATTAAATGATGAGTCCCTTCAAATTTGACGATATATTCAAGATAGACTGTCAGGACCAGTCCTGTGACTAAGAAATGTCTATCAAGTGAACTTGAATGTCAAAGGTTGAAAATGGTCCCTAATCGGAGTTTTCTATAAAATTGGACGCATAGAAAACGTTAGACGATTAGAATGCAAGATGACTAGTAGTTCTGTTTCTTGAACTATGTGGACATGGCAATGTCATAATCATTTGCATAGATACTTACTTTGGGAAGACTAGTATCGGACAAGACCTATGAAACTTTACTGTAAGAGATGAAAGTCTGTCATAAGTAAATTTCATTAAATTATTAGACACTAAATCCTCAATACCTGAGTGATTTGAGATTACTTGTTTGAGAACTGGTTGCTTTGACGTTGACCAACCGTCGCACCGTAAAAGGAGGCTATAAAGGCAACGCTCAGGTAATCACCTATCAAACGAAGTCTAATCTCAAGATCGCAAGATTGGGATTGTCCTCCCATAAATCGGGAAGAGATGCTTAAAAGTTGTACAAGGCCACTCGGAGAGCTAGAAACTGTGAAATGCATGGCCGTGCTCGGATGAATCATAGGCTATGATTATCTGTTTATTTGATCAGTTGAACTCTGAAACCGAGGAACACCTCTGGACATAATAAGGATGACAACTCTTACCTTATGTTCAAGAGCAAGCATCGAGCGACAAAGGAATTAGGAAATGCACACTTGTCCCTAAGGACAAGTGGGAGACTGAAGGAAATAATGCCCTTGGTCCAAGTATGCATTCTATGTTAAGTCTAATAAATGCGGTTCAGTATTAATTAACAAGTTAATAATTCAGTGAGATCAAGTGAGCTGAATGCCTAGCTAGAGGCCGCTTCAGTTCAAGTGGAATTAATGATATTAATCCACAGCTTACTCTTGACTGAACCCGTAGGGTCACACAAATAGTACGTAAACGGATCAAGTATTTAATGGCATTAAATACTCCATCTATGAATATTCGGAACCGACGGATCTTGGTTTCAGTGGGAGCTAAGATCGTCACAGGCAAGAAATGAATACTCCGGAAACGATGATATTGCCGGAAACGGAAATATGGATCGTATCGGAAATATGAATATTATCCAAGTCGTAGATGTTGCCGGAAACGGAAACATGGTACGTATCGGAAAATATTATTGGAAATGGAAATATTACCAGAATCGGAAATATTGCCGGAAACGGAAATATTGTCAGAATCGGAAATATTACCGGAATCGGAAAATAATTCCGGAAACGGAAATATTAAATATTTGTTCGAAACGGAAATTAATTCCGGAATCGGAAATATTAAATATTGTTCGTATCGGAAATAAATTCCGGAACTGGAAATTTAATCGGAAGCGTATCGTACGAATTAGCATCGGACGAGGCCTGCCGGACGAAGGCCCAGCACGAAGCCGGGCCATCGCCCAGCAAGCACGCACGCCACAAGCCCAGCCAAGGCAGCGCCCAGGCCTACCGCAAGGCAGGCCCAGCGCGCGCCAAGGCCACGGATGCGTGGGCCGCGCTGCGTGGGCTGCTGCTCGCACGCGCATGGGCAGCCCTTGTGGCTGCCGTGTGTGTGTGAGTTTGTGCTCATGCGTGATTCCTAAATCTACAAGAGTCAGTGTATGATTAAATTTCTATTCCTAATTGGATAAATTAATTAAATAGAATTCATGTAGGATTCTAATTTCAATTAATTCGTATCTTACTAGGATTACGATTCCTTTTCCATAAACTCTATAAATAAAGGCCTAGGGGTCATTATTTATATAACAAGTTTTAAGTATTCAAAACTAAGATTTTTAAGCAGAAAAATCAGCCAATATTCTTGCCTACCTAACCGAAAATATTAGAACCTTAAGGGCGATTCTAGTTGGTCAATCTTAAGGCGGATCCGGACGTGCTGTGGACTATCTACGGAGGGACGACACTTGGAGTCCTAAAGACTTGTTCTTGTTCGGTTCGGGCGCAGCTAGGGAAGGCACGCAACAAAGAGTATGCATCTAAACTATGCTAAATGATTATGTGTAAATAATATGTTTCCTGGCTTTATGGTTTTTCCACATGATTTATGAACTGTCATATGAATCATAACCTAACATGACCTTCTTGTATACACAAGATTCGTCTGCGTTTTTGATGAAACCAAAGTCACTGACTGCTTCATCAAAACGTATATTCCAGCTCCTGGATGCCTGCTTCAATCCGTAGATTGATTTCTTTAGCTTGCATACCTTTTTAGAATTCTTTGGATCCTCAAAACCTTCAGGTTGTGTCATGAAAACAGTTTCTGTTAAAACGCCGTTTAAGAAAGCGGTTTTGACATCCATCTGCCATATTTCGTAATCGTAATATGCAGCGATTGCTAACATTATCCGAATAGACTTTAGCATTGCAACTGGTGAAAAGGTTTCATCGTAATCCACACCGTGGACTTGCCTGTAACCTTTTGCAACCAATCTAGCTTTGAAAACTTCAAGTTTCCCATCCTTGTCCTTTTTCAGTTTGAAAACCCATTTGCTTCCAATGGCTTGGTAGCCATCTGGCAAATCGACCAAATCCCATACTTGGTTTTCAGACATGGAGTCTAATTCAAATTGCATGGCTTCTTGCCATTGCTTGGAGCCAGGGCTTGTCATAGCTTGTTTGTAAGTCGCAGGTTCATCACTTTCAAGTAATAGAACGTCATAGCTCTCGTTCGTCAAAATACCTAAGTACCTTTCCGGTTGAGATCTATATCTTTGCGATCTACGCGGGGTAACATTTCTAGATTGACCATGATTCTCACCAGATTCTTCTAAAGATCTCTGAGTTTCATCCTGAATGTCATCTTGAGCATTCTCTAGAGTTTGTTGTTCGACTCGAATTTCTTCGAGGTCTACTTTTCTCCCACTTGTCATTTTGGAAATTTGATCTTTCTCCAAAAAGACACCATCTCGAGCAACAAACACCTTGTTCTCAGATGTATTGTAGAAGTAATACCCCTTTGTTTCCTTTGGATAGCCCACAAGGATACATTTGTCAGATTTCGGATGAAGTTTGTCTGAAATTAATCGTTTGACGTATACTTCACATCCCCAAATCTTAAGAAAAGACACATTTGGAGGCTTTCCAAACCATAACTCATATGGAGTCTTTTCGACATCTTTAGACGGAGCTCTATTTATAGTGAGTGCAGCTGTATTTAGTGCATGTCCCTAAAATTCTATTGGAAGTTCGGCCTGACCCATCATTGACCTGACCATGTCTAGCAAGGTTCTGTTCCTCCGTTCCGACACACCATTCCATTGTGGTGTTCCAGGAGGAGTCAATTCTGACAGAATTCCACATTCTTTCAGATGGTCATCAAATTCATAGCTCAGATATTCACCGCCTCTATCAGACCGCAGTGCCTTAATCTTCTTGCCTAATTGATTCTCTACTTCCCTCTGAAATTCCTTGAATTTGTCAAAGGATTCAGACTTATGCTTCATTAGGTAGACATAACCATATCTACTGAAGTCATCAGTGAAAGTGATAAAGTAGCTGAAACCACCTCTAGCATTTGTACTCATTGGTCCACATACATCTGTATGGATTAAACCCAATAGTTCAGTTGCTCTTTCTCCAACTTTAGAGAAAGGTTGCTTTGTCATTTTGCCAAGTAAACATGATTCGCATTTACCATAATCCTCTAAGTCAAATGGTTCTAGAATTCCTTCCTTTTGAAGTCTTTCTAAGCGTTTCAAGTTAATATGGCCTAATCGACAATGTCACAGATAGGTGAGATCTGAATCATCCTTTTTGGCCTTTTTGGTATTTATGTTATAAACTTGTTTGTCGTGATCTAATAAATAAAGTCCATTGACTAATCTAGCAGATCCATAAAACATCTCTTTAAAATAAAACGAACAACTATTGTCTTTTATTAAAAAAGGAAAATCCCTTTGCATCTAAGCAAGAAACTGAAATGATGTTTTTAGTAAGACTTGGAACATGGAAACACTCTTCCAGTTCCAAAACTAGCCCAGAGGGCAACGACAAATAATAAGTTTCTACAGCTAATGCAGCAATCCGTGCTCCATTTCCCACTCGTAGGTCGACTTCACCCTTGCTTAACTTTCTACTTCTTCTTAGTCCCTGTGGATTGGAACATAAGTGTGAGCCACAACCTGTATCTAATACCCAAGAAGTTGAATTAGCAAGTATACAGTCTATAACGAAAATACCTGAAGATGGAACGACTGTTCCGTTCTTCTGATCTTCCTTTAGCTTCAAGCAATCTCTCTTCCAATGCCCCTTCTTCTTGCAGTAGAAGCATTCGGATTCAGAAGTGGGTTGACTGACCTTCCTCTTTTCAGACTTGGCGCCAGTTTGCTTAGTTGGGCTGGCCTTGTTGCCACCTTTCTTAGCATTCCTCTTCTTTCCAGATTTCTTGAACTTGCCCCCACGCACCATAAGCACATCTTGCTTATCACTTTTGAGCGTCTTTTCAGCGGTCTTCAGCATACCGTGAAGCTCACTGAGCGTTTTGTCCAGACTATTCATACTGTAGTTCAGTTTGAACTGATCATACCCGTTATGAAGAGAATGGAGGATGGTGTCTACAACCATTTCCTGAGAGAATTGCTGATCTAGCCGACTCATATTCTCAATGAGTCCAATCATTTTGAGAACATGTGGACTTACGGGCTCGCCTTTCTTAAGCTTGGTCTCAAGAATTTGCCTATGAGTCTCGAATCTTTCGACTCGGGCCAGATCTTGGAACATGTTCTTTAACTCACTGATGATCGTGAAAGCATCTGAGTTGATGAATGTTTTCTGTAGATCTGCACTCATGGTGGCGAGCATTAGACATTACACATCCTTGTTGGCATCAATCCAACGATTGAGGGCTGCCTGAGTGACCCCGTCGCTTGCGGCTTCGGGCATCGCCTCTTCCAGGACATACTCCTTTTCTTCCTGCATAAGAACTATTTGCAAGTTCCTTTGCCAGTCAAGGAAGTTTTTCCCGCTCAACTTCTCCTTTTCGAGAATTGATCGAATGTTGAATGAATTGTTGTTTGCCATAATTAAAACTACAATTGAAAAGAATAAACAAATAAATAACCATTCACAGTTTCTCTTAATAAACTTAAATTCTAGCATACATGCATAATTCAATGTTCATTAAGCATTTTATTCAAGTTATGTGTTCCGGCGGGTGTGAATAAAATGATTCCAAGATCCTAAAATCCATTGAAGAATTAAGCACAGTTTGTCGACTCAATCCTAAAACATCTTAGGTAAGCAAAACCTTTTGCTAATAGTCTAGAAACTATTCTTGGTTGATAGGCACGTCTAAGAACTTATTAGGTAAACCTATCGATTTTGCCACGACATAAAAGGACTCCTTACTTATATCGTTGAGTTTCACCAAAACTAACATGTACTCACAATTATTTGTGTACCTTTCCCCTTTAGGACCAATAAGTAACACCTCGCTGAGCGAAAACTATTACTAGATTGATGTAAAGGATATCCAAGCAAGTGTATATTTTGGCATGACACCTTTTAACTCAATTTTTAAGTTTGGAACTTATGGCTCTTACTATGTTGGTTAGATTTTAAGTGAACTAAAATCCTTAATCATGCAACATAATCAAGCCACAATCTCATGCATAATTAAGACATATTTAAAGCAATAAATAACTTAAAGCATGCATAAGATAAATGTGATCTAGTATGGCCCGACTTCATCTTGAAGCTTCAACTTCAAAGTCCGTCTCGAAAATCTCCGTGGGAGGCACCATTTTCTTCAAATAGGATAAGCTACAATTAAACTAATTACAACTATTTGATGGTACGCAGACCATATTTGAATTGAAAAACAAATTTGGTACTTTAGACCAATTACATTCAAATTAATGGTACGCATACCATATTTTCTATCCTATTTGGGCCATACTAGTCACTTTATAACCTGCAAAACAGTACATATACGATATATACCATTCACCCATTCATTATCATGAATGGCCCACATAGCTGGTTAGTAAAACACGTTATGCATCACATAAATATTTGTAGCAATTAATCAAGGGCACCAATAATCTACAAATTATTCAGTCCTTATTAATTCTAATCAAGTTGTTTTAACTTTAAGGATTTGTAGACCTAATCAAGAGTTTATGACTAAAAGGGCTCCCACTTAAACCAATAAATTCATATGCTTTACTAATTTTAAACATAAAAATGTATTTCTAGTCTAACCGGAAACATACAAATTTAATTAAAATTTAAAGCTCATATAAATTTATAATTGAATCCACATATTTAATTTATTTTCAGTCGTATTTAAATTAATTCATGATTTTAATTTTAGTAAAATAATTAGAATAAATGAAATTTATTATAATTATAATATTCAAAATTAAAATCCAAGAAAATAACTTAAATTATTAATTTTAAAATTAATTAAAATTACGTAAACTGAAAATTTCAAATTAAAATTTTAAAACGATCTAATCGTAACATAAGGTACGCAACATCACCACTTAACGCACAGCCATAGGCCACACGCACGCAGCCATCGCTGGCCATGTGCGCGCAGCCTATGTGCTGCGTCGCATCTGCTGCTTCTCACCATCGCAAGGCGCGCGCCAGCGCTCGTCGCAACACGCTCGCTGCTCACCATCGCTGGGCGTAGCGCTCGTCGCACGCGAGCTTGCGCTGGCTGCGGGCTAGGCTTCGCACGTTGCGCGCGGCAGTTGCGTCGTGGCGCAGCTCGCCTGCTGCCCACACGCGACTGTCGCTGCCTTGCTCTCGCCCTTGCCCACTCGCCCGTCGCACACAGCACACGACACAAGGCAGAGCTGCTGCCTTGTGCTCGTGCACCATAGCCTTGCTCATAGCATTCGTACCGCATGGGCGACGAGCTCCTTTGCTTGTCGTCGCATGCCCGCACTATACAACACCCCTTAAGGGTAACACGTAGCGTCCATTGCTTTGTGCGTGCAAGTTATATGAGCGAATCGCATAAAAATTAAAAATTTTATTTTCAAAATTAATGACAAATTAATAAATCATATTAATTTCATAATTTTAGGGCAAAAAATCGAAAATTTATTAATTAATCGGATTTTTCACCAAATGCCCCTAAGGTTTACTTTAATGCACCAAATACCCCTAAACTTTCCAAAATGCACCAAACACCCCTGACGTATGCAATAATATCATTAAATGCCCTTTTGTCTGACGGACGTTAACCCTCCGTTACCATGTTTTTACCTTGTTGCCCTTACTTGTCCTTTCTGGCGCCATATCAAAAAAGAAAAAAAAAAGAAAAAAAAACAAATTCAAAACCTAACTTCCCAACTTCTTCCTCGACATTTCTCTCTGTTCTCTTACACCATTAGAGAGCACTTGAGTACCAAACCAAAGAGAGAGAAAGATCGAAATTTGCTGGGATTTGTGTAAAACAACTCGCAATAGTTAGTCGAAGTAAATCCCCACGAAAAGATCGACAATTTGGTCCAAAAATCTGCAGTTTTCGCGAGTCCTACAAAAGTGGGTGCAAGGAGAGCAAAGGACTGGAATTTGTGGCTTCAACTTCATCAAAATTGTGTCAAGGTTAGTTCACTCAATTCGTTTCTTGTTCTTGGTGCTATTTTTTGCGAATTTTGCTTTGATTAGGGTTAGGGTTTTGCTAAAATCGTGATTTTTCCATGAGATGGGTTAACTTGAATTTTGGGGTGTTAATGGTAAAACATAGTGTCTGGTTGTGCTTTGTTGTTTTGCCTAATGATTTAGTTCATTAATTTGAATTTTTGTGTTGTGTTTATTGTTTGTATAGGATGGTCGCAATTTGGTTGTTATGTCATTATAATGATCGGAATTTTGATGTGAGGGTACAAGATACTGATGAAACGAACTACATGGATTTGGTTGATGACTTGTTTGATGATTCTATTAAGCAAGATGTTCTGATTCCCGATTTATTTAGATTGTTTTATGTTAATCCTAGTACGAATAAAAGAGTAGAATTGTTGAATGATGTTGGTTTGATGGGCATGTGGGGTTTATTTAAGCGCACAGATACTGTGGAAATATGGATAGAGAAGGCAAATGAGAAGGAAACTTCAATCCAATTTAGGACTGCAGTTAAGAAAAGGAAGGATAGGAAGGAAAGGAAGGCTGCAGAACTTAGAAGGAAAGCTGAGGAGTTTGAGAGGGAGAGGGAAGAGGAAAGGAGAAGGTTAGAAAGGGAGGCTGAGATTCAAAGGGATTTGGAGGAGCAATTGGCAAACACAGTGGCAGTTGAGGTGCCTGTGTATGATGTTGAGGATTTAAGCGTAGAGTACGTACGTGTTTACAGCTCACAACATGTTGACTGCTTTTCCCCGGGAGGTTCCCAACCACCAAATACACAAAAAGAGCCTTCACCACCACCAAGAGAGCCCTCACCACCACCAAATAATCCATCACCACCACCAAGAAGTCCCTCACCACCACCAAATAATCCATCACCACCACCAAGAAGTCCCTCACCACCACCAAATAATCCATCACCACCACCAAGAAGTCCATCACCACCACCAAGAAGTCCCTCACCACCACCAACCTCACCACAAACACAACCACAGCAACAACAACAACAGACAGAACATCAGCAACAACAACAAACAGAACATCAACAACAACAACAAACAGAACAACAGCAACACCAACCCACAGAACAGCAGCAACAACATCAAACAGAACACCAGCCAGATCAGACACCCCCTCCTAACAGGGCTGAGTTAAACAAAGGGAGGGGTTTCAGAATTTCCAGAAGTCATGCTAAGAAGACGGGTGAGTTTGTTCCTAAGAAGAGGGGGGGAAGGCCTGCTGGTTCAAGGGTGAGGAAACCCACTGCATACAATGTGGAGGAAGAGGAGCAATGGGATGATGAGAGTGATGATGAAAATTTTGAGGAGAGTGAGAGTGATAGTGAAACTGGTTTCAACTCCGACGATTTCATTGACGAAGAAATTGAAGAAGATGAAGAACAAGATGTTCTTAAGGAGGTAATTTCTGAGAGAAGTTTTGAGGATCATTTAATGGGAGTAATAAGCTGGATAATTTGTATGCAAATGGGAAAGTTGTGGGAAGCATGCCATGGGGGACTATCAAGTTGCAACCATGGATGATATTCCAAAGCAAGACACACTTCATGGAGGTCTTCAGAGACTTCTGTATTCAAGAGGGATTTGCTGTGAGTGTTGAAAAGGCTGATACAACCAGATTCACTGCAATGTGTCTCGTTGAGTCATGCAATTGGAGGATCCATGCCTGTGTGTTGTTGGATGGGGTCAGTTGGGCCATTAAAACTCTTGTCAGTGAGCACAAGTCTTGTGGGAGACTTGAGGAGAATCCCATGGTGACATCTCAGTGGCTATGCACCAAACTACTTCCTGACATTGAAGCAAATCCAGAAATCCCAATTAAGACACTTCAAAGAAAGGCATTGGGGATTTATAGGGTACAAGTGAAACAGAGGTTGATGTACAAGGTGAGAAGCCTCGGGAGGCAGCAAATTTATGGAGGTTTTGATGAGTCATATGCCCTTTTTGTTAGGTTATGATACATATGACAATTCATAAATCATGCGGAAAAACCATAAACCCAGGAAAACATATTATTTACACATAATCATTTAGCATAGATTAGATGCATACTCTTTGTTGCGTGCCTTCCCTAGCTGCGCCCGAACCGAACAAGAACAAGTCTTTAGGACTCCAAGTGTCGTCCCTCCGTAGATAGTCCACAGCACGTCCGGATCCGCCTTAAGATTGACCAACTAGAATCGCCCTTAAGGTACTATTATTTTCGGCACTTTATAGGCAAATGTGTGACTGAATTTTTCTCTCAAAAACTCACTTTGAATACTTTTAAACTTGTGTTATAAATTGTGAGCCCTAGCCTCATATTTATAGCGGTATGGAAAGGTAATCGAAATCCTATTCAGATACAAATTAATTAAACCTAGAATCCTATAAGAACTCTAATTTAATTAATTTATCAAATAGAATTAGGAATTTAATCATTAACCGAACTCTGCATGTTTTAGGAAACGTGCACGAACACAAACACTTGCACACACACGCACGGCAGCCACGATGGGCCCCATGCGTGCGCGCGAGCAGCAGCCCACTCAGCGCCCGCGCGCGCTGCGCGCTGCGCGTGCTGTGCGCGCAGCCTGCTGGGCTTGGCCTTGCGCTGGGCCTGGCCTTGCGCTGGGCCTGGCGTGGCTGTTTGTGCGGCGCGCTTGGCTTGCTGGGCGATGGCCTGGCTTCGTGCTGGGCCTCGTCCGGCAGGCCTCGTCCGATGCTTATTCGTACGATGCGCTTCCGATTAAATTTTCCGATTCCGGAATTCATTTCCGATACGAACAATATTTAATATTTCCGATTCCGGAATTAATTTCCGTTTCGAACAAATATTTAATATTTCCGTTTCCGGAATTATTTTCCGATTCCGGTAATATTTCCGATTCTGACAATATTTCCGTTTCCGGCAATATTTCCGATTCTGGCAATATTTCCATTTCCGATAATATTTTCCCACACGTACCATGTTTCCGTTTCCGGCAACATCTACGACTTGGATAATATTTATATTTCCGATACGATCCATATTTCCGTTTCCGGCAATATCATCGTTTCCGGAGTATTCATTCCTTGCCTGTGACGATCTTAGCTCCCACTGAAACCAAGATCCGTCGGTTCCGAATATTCATAGATGGAGTATTTAATGCTATTAAATACTTGATCCGTTTACGTACTATTTGTGTGACCCTACGGGTTCAGTCAAGAGTAAGCTGTGGATTAATATCATTAATTCCACTTGAACTGAAGCGGCCTCTAGCTAGGCATTCAGCTCACTTGATCTCACTGAATTATTAACTTGTTAATTAATACTGAACCGCATTTATTAGACTTAACATAGAATGCATACTTGGACCAAGGGCATTATTTCCTTCAGTCTCCCACTTGTCCTTAGGGACAAGTGTGCATTTCCTAATTCCTTTGTCGCTCGATGCTTGCTCTTGAACATAAGGTAAGAGTTGTCATCCTTATTATGTCCAGAGGTGTTCCTCGGTTTCAGAGTTCAACTGATCAAATAAACAGATAATCATAGCCTATGATTCATCCGAGCACGGCCATGCATTTCACAGTTTCTAGCTCTCCGAGTGGCCTTGTACAACTTTTAAGCATCTTATCCCGATTTATGGGAGGACAATCCCAATCTTGCGATCTTGAGATTAGACTTCGTTTGATAGGTGATTACCTGAGCGTTGCCTTTATAGCCTCCTTTTACGGTGCGACGGTTGGTCAACGTCAAAGCAACCAGTTCTCAAACAAGTAATCTCAAATCACTCAGGTATTGAGGATTTAGTGTCTAATAATTTAATGAAATTTACTCATGACAGATTTTCATCTCTTACAGTAAAGTTTCATAGGTCTTGTCCGATACTAGTCTTCCCAAAGTAAGTATCTATGCAAATGATTATGACATTGCCATGTCCACATAGTTCAAGAAACAGAACTACTAGTCATCTTGCATTCTAGTCGTCTAACGTTTTCTATGCGTCCGATTTTATAGAAAACTCCGACTAGGGACCATTTTCAACCTTTGACATTCAAGTTCACTTGATAGACATTTCTTAGTCACAGGACTGGTCCTGACAGTCTATCTTGAATATATCGTCAAATTGAAGGGACTCATCATTTAATACTAAACCAAGATTAAATGGAATATGAAAATACATTTCATATATGATAAATGTTCAACCCCAATGTTTTACAACCATGGGCCTCAAACCCATCTTCTAAAACAGTTCATGGAATTTCAAAGCTATGCTTGATTTCCAGTGCTACAATGTAAGTGTTGCTTCTCATTTGTTGCATAGGTTTAGTTATCATGCTTTGCCAATCTTAATATCCTTTTCATCGAATGTTCTTCGAGATAGATGATAAGATCTTTTGAGCATGTTTATTTTGTGATCTAGTCTTTCTCGCTATAATGGTGGTTCTACGCATTTCTCAATGAAGAACCATCAAGTTAGCAGACCTTTTTCTTGCTTCAAGAGTGGTTCTACGCATTTTTCAATGAAGAACCATCAAGCCAGCAGATAGGTGATCTTCCCAAGTTCAGTGAAGAACTCTTTAAACAACCCTGTTTTATTGCTTCTTAGGCAATAATTACTTTTACTTCAACTGTATAGGTTGCTAGTGATGCTTTGTTTGGTTTTACCTATCCAAGCAGTTCATAGATAAGTGGAAGACTCTCCAACTATATCTTAGAACATAGAAATTATTATTTTAATTTCCCACGCAACAACTCATGGTCTCCAATCCATGTTGCCATTTCAAAACACGATGCTCTATAGCTCGTCCTTATCAATGGTTAACTCCAAAGGGTCTTGCTTGATCCTTTGCCAGTGTTTATGCGTGTAGCATCAATATTTAGCATATCTTTATTTCCTTGAATTCAAGAACTATTCCTATGTACCTTTTCAAGTACCATAAGTATTCTTGATCTCAAACTAGTTGATCTTTACTTAGATCAATAGAGATTGGTATATGTTCGTCATGGCTAAAGTCATACAATACGTTTTTGGCGATCCTCATATTATATCATACATGATAAGTTCTTTTGCAGAATAATTCCCAATTGAATTCTATTCATGTAACTTTAGCTCATCTAGTTTCAGTAGATACTAAATCCAGCTAAATTCTTTGACATATAATATAGGTTTAAGAATCTTACTTAGATTCTTTGATGTTTAACTTAGTAAATGCTTATACATAGTTCAAACATCCTTTACTTAGATTTATTCATATGGGTCGAATATCTCCAATGGAGTCTTTCGTGTTTGATTTAGTAAATGCCATTACTTAATCCAAAACAATATCATAAGATCTTTGTAAATAGATCTTAATATCCAGTATGTACTAAGTTTCGCCATGGTCCATCATTGATGAATAATTTCAAATCTAAGTCATTAGCATTTGAATGTTGTTTCACAATAGAGAGATATGTGTGTGATACACATAGGACCAAATAAGTTTTTATGTACTCCCACTAAACTTCTTATATATCTATAAGAATCATGTATATTTTATGAAACTAAAATGCTTATTAGCTTCACTTAAAATACAGTTCCAATTCCCAATTGCTTGCTTAAATATGTACTTAGATTTTATAAGCTAGCTTTCTCTTTCAAGCATTTATTTGGATCCACAAATCCTATGACATACCATGTACATAGTTTATTCCAACATTTGATTGAGGAATACGTTTTGTCATCCAATTGCTATATGTACCAATATGCAATCATTGCTTGAATTATAGACTTGAGCATTACGATTATGCATGAGGTTTCAACACAATTTACACCATGAATTTGCTTGTAACCTTTAGCAACTAATCTAGCTTTGTGTGTGAACACAATTCCATGTTTGATGGTTTTTATCCTTAAAACAAACTTGCAACCAATAGGTGTGAAACTATTCTTGCAAATCAACAAAATTTCAATTTTGTCATCAAAACATTGAGTATGTTTTATGGCCTCTAACCATTTAAAACATTTGAGTCTATATATGGCCTCTAACCATTTTAGGGAATCTGGGTTTCGTCATAGCTTTCTTACAAGTCACAAACTCATTAATCTACATGATAATAGTTTGACTGCAAGTTGTAGGTTTCTTCACTATTTAATAGAAGAATCTCATAGTTTCATTGACCTGATCTCTATGTTTCTTCACTATCTAATAGAAGAATCTCATAGTTTCAGTGACTTGAATTCTATGCCTACTTGGGTATAGAACATCAAACAATAGAATATCAATAGCCACTTAAAGTCCTTTGAATATTCTGTTCTCCTTGAAGCACTTGTAAAGTCTTCTAAGAGATGTCTATTCTTTAAAGCCACTTCTAAAGTCTTAAAGAATAAGTTCGGATTTTCTGAAGCACTTCGAAAAGCCTCCGGAATGTCCGTTTATGTTTGTTGTTCGCCTCGAAGATTTTCGAGGTCTATTTTCTCCCACTTGTCATTTTGGAAACGAATCTCCAAAAGGACATTATTTCGAGCAAACAAACATTATGTTCTCAAAAATTCGTGGTAGAAACAATACCCTTGTGTCTCATTTGAATAAATCACAATGAAACATATATCTAGACTTGGGCCTTAGTTTGTTGAATAACAAACACTAAGCTCCCACTGAGTTTAGCAATTCTTTAGATATATATAATTGAAAAGATATCCTGAAATTACTTTTCAATAGCTTTGACGAATTTGGTTTAGTTTGGTGGTAGTTGAGCATTTTGTTTTAGAAATTATAGGAAAAGTCTTTATGATTCATCATTGATCGAATCAAGTACTAATTGACTTCGATCATTCCAACGTAGATATGCCATATCTTATGGAGCTAGATTGTGAAATTACAACACACAATCATTGATGATCATATTTGGTCTCAAGTAATCATCAACATGATCTAACCTAGATCTTTATGATTTCTTGCCAAGTGGATTTTATACTTTTGAATCTTTGAACTAGCCAAACAGATTCAACTTATATCACATTTGAGTAAATAAACCTATATTCACTCAAATCCATGTGAAATAATAAAGTCATAAAATCTTTCTTTAGCTTTGAACTCTATTGTCTAGGCGTTCTAACAATAGTTCATATCTTTTGTTACTTTCAACAAGTAAGACTAGTCGTCTTAAATTGATCTAGAAATCAATGAACTTTCAAAAGTCCATCAAAATAGAGCTTTTGAAGTTTAACTTATTGATATGGTCTAAGCAACAATGCCAAAGATTAGTGGAACTCAAATCAAGGGTTTGATTTGAACCTTAGTAAAGTTCTTTAAAGAGTTGTTTGTTTTAATCAAGCATATTGACTCAACCTGTAATTGACCATTTCATTCAAATAAACAAACAAACATTGTTTTTGTTCTTCTGAATGTGAGTCTTTCTGTGTTTGAAACAGAAATTTAGGTATGCTGATTATGGAACAAAGTAGCCATTAAGTTCCAGCCTTTGAAAGGACTTAAAACAAACTAGATGACCCTACAATTAATGTAGCAATGCCATGCTTCATTTCCCACTTGTAGGTCATTAGTGTATCCTAGCTTCCATTGTTTGAGTTATTACCGAAGTAAGAACCTCGAGCGGTATATGATACCAAGGAAGTTTGATTGCTAGGTCACTTCTCTTTAAACATAAACTTATAGGTAGAAACGGAATCGTAAATTCCTTTCATTTGTTCCTCGTTTTCCTATTTCTTGTACCCTTTCTTATAGTCTTAAGAATTGAATTCTTTAGTGTTGACTTTTATACTTTGTTAGACATGTCCAATGTCACCAACAAGGTTCTTTACCATTTTAATTTATGTTGAATATTTTGTTTCAACTAGATGATCTTACCAGAAGCTTCTAAAGTTCTCTAAGCATCGATCTATTCGAATGTCTAGGGACTAGACTCATTCGAGAATTAAATGGACAACGATATTAGGTTGTTAACCATTGGTAAGGCTGAGCGTTTAAACTCAATGCTTTACGATCTCAAAACTACATTGTATTTTGAATTCACAAGCACCAATTGGTTTGCCATTCGATTTTGATATTCGAAAACAACCATAAAAGTCGCTATAAGAAACGTACACTTTAAATTGCTCACTTTCTCTCATTTCCGTGAATCGTTCTTGGATTCACTACCAATCGAGGAAATTTACTGTTACCTTTCTAAAAGGATTTATTGCAGTGCAAGATATTTAATTATAAACAATAATTAAAACATTCATTGAAGCATGCAAAGTCTAAACATTTATCATGAGTAATAACTTGAAAATGAAAGCAATCATGCAATCTAAGCAAGTCATTAGCATTTTATTCGAATTATGTGTTCCGGCAGGTGTGAATAAAATGATTCCAAGATCCTAAAATCATTGAAGAACTAAGCACAGTTTGTCGACTTAATCCTAGAATATCTTAGGTAAGCAAAAGCCTTTTGCTAATAGTCTAGAAACTATTCTTGGTTGATAGGTACGTCTAAGAACTTATTAGGTAAACCTATCGAATTTGCCACGACATAAAAGGACTCCTTACTTATATCGTTGAGTTTCACCAAAACTAACATGTACTCACAATTATTTGTGTACCTTGCCCCTTTAGGACCAATAAGTAACACCTCGCTGAGCGAAAACTATTACTAGATTGATGTAAAGGATATCCAAGCAAGTGTATATTTTGGCATGGCACCTTTTAACTCAATTTTTAAGTTTGGAACTTAAGGCTCTTACTATGTTGGTTAGATTTTAAGTGAACTAAAATCCTTAATCATGCAACATAATCAAGCTTTTGATCTCATGCATTTTAAGACATATTTAAAACAATAAATAACTTAAAACATGCATAAGATATTTGTGATCTAGTATGGCCCGACTTCATCTTGAAGCTTTGACTTCAAAGTCCGTCTTGAAAATCTCCGTGGGAGGCACCATTTTCTTCAAATAGGATAAGCTATAACTAATTACAACTATTTGATGGTTCGCAGACCATATTTGAATTGAAAAATAACTTTGGTACTTTAGACCAATTACATTCAAATTAATGGTACGCAGACCATATTTTCTATCCTATTTGGGCCATACTAGTCACTTCATAACCTGCAAAACAGTACATATACAATATATACCATTCACCCATTCATTATCATGAATGGCCCACATAGCTGGTTAGTAAAACACATTATGCATCACGTAAACATTTGCAGCAATTAATCAAGGGCACCAATAATCTACCAATTATTCAGTCCTTATTAATTCTAATCAAGTTGTTTTAACCTTAAGGATTTGTAGACCTAATCAAGAGTTTATGACTAAAAAGCGCTCCCACTTAAACCAATAAATTCATATGCTTTACCAATTTTAAACGTAAAAATGTATTTCTAGTCTAACCAGAAACATACAAATTTAATTAAAATTTAAAGCTCATATAAATTTATAATTGAATCCAAAAAATTTAATTTAATTTCAGTCGCATTTAAATTAATTCATGATTTTAATTTTAGTAAAATAATTAGAATAAATAACATTTATTATAATTATAATATTCAAAATTAAAATCCAAGAAAATAATTTAAATTATTAATTTTAAAATTAATTAAAATTACGTGAACTGAAATTTTCAAATTAAACATTCAGAACGATCTAATCGTAACGCAAACACCCTACGCGTTGCAAGCCCATGGGCCGCACGCACACAGCCATTGCTGGCCATGTGCGCGCAGCCCATGCGTTCGTCGCATAGCTGCTGCATCCCTATCGCAAGCCTCCGCACGCATTGGTGCTCGCTGCGCGCGCCAGCGCTCATCGCACGCGGGCTATCGCTCGCAGTGCGCGCGCGACATCGCTCGCTGGGCGCGCGAGCCATCGCTCGCTGGGCGCGCGACATCGCTCGCTGGGCGGGCGACATCGCTCGCTGTGCGCGCGAGCAATGCTAGGCGCAGCGCTCGTGGCACGCGAGCTTGCGCTCGCTGCGCGCTCTTGTGCGAGGCAGCGCGCGTTGTGGCGCAGCTCGCTTGCTGCCCACACGCGACTACCTTGGCTCGCCCTACGCCCATGCCCATTCGTCCATTGGTCGTGGCACACGACACAAGGCAGGGCTGCTGCCTTGTGCTCGTGCACTACGCCCTTGCTCATTGCATTCGTGCCGCACGGGCGACGAGCTCCCTTGCTCGTCGTCGCATGCCCGCATTATACAACACCCCTTAAGGGTAACACGAAGCGTCCATTGCCTCGTGCGTGCAAGTTATATGAACGAATCGCATAAAAATTTAAAATTTATATTTAAAATTAATGACAAATTAATAAATAATATTAATTTCATAATTTTAGGGCGAAAAATCGAAAATTTATTATCCAATTGATTTCCGATTGTTATGGATTCAAGTCTAGGTCATAAAAATTAAAATTTATCGTAAATTTACAATTTTTATGGTGGTTTTTAATCATAGGTTTCTAATTAAATTACAATTAATTATGAAAATCAAATTAATTCTAAATTATTCTAATTTTCAACAAATTAATCATAATTACAAATTAGATTGCATAATTAACAAGACTAGGCATTCAAAATTGTTAAACATATGCAGTAGGTCAATCAAAAATTCAAGATTTATCAACAAGAATCGCAAATATTTAATTTAACATCTTAAATTTACGAAATTTTGCATTCGAAAAACTAAAACCTTCGAAAAGTCATAGTTAGGCTTCGAATTTGAGAATTCTGGGTTCGGCAGAAAACTACTATTTTTGTCAAAATTTTAGAATGCCTTTTACATGCGGAATTGACACAAAAATCACTCAATTCGGATGAGTAACGAAGAAACTGCCGAAAAACTGCGTACGTATAATTAAATAAACGCAATTTGCAATTAATTAACAATTACGAAAATTAATCACCCCTTTTAATTCTTGCAAATTTGTAATATTTAACCATGTTCATGCAATTTAGATTATGAAAATAATAAGGGGCTCTGATACCACTGTTAGGTTATGATACATATGACAATTCATAAATCATGCGGAAAAACCATAAACCCAGGAAAACATATTATTTACACATAATCATTTAGCATAGATTAGATGCATACTCTTTGTTGCGTGCCTTCCCTAGCTGCGCCCGAACCGAACAAGAACAAGTCTTTAGGACTCCAAGTGTCGTCCCTCCGTAGATAGTCCACAGCACGTCCGGATCCGCCTTAAGATTGACCAACTAGAATCGCCCTTAAGGTACTATTATTTTCGGCACTTTATAGGCAAATGTGTGACTGAATTTTTCTCTCAAAAACTCACTTTGAATACTTTTAAACTTGTGTTATAAATTGTGAGCCCTAGCCTCATATTTATAGCGGTATGGAAAGGGAATCGAAATCCTATTCAGATACAAATTAATTAAACCTAGAATCCTATAAGAACTCTAATTTAATTAATTTATCAAATAGAATTAGGAATTTAATCATTAACCGAACTCTGCATGTTTTAGGAAACGTGCACGAACACAAACACTTGCACACACACGCACGGCAGCCACGATGGGCCCCATGCGTGCGCGCGAGCAGCAGCCCACTCAGCGCCCGCGCGCGCTGTGCGCGCTGTGCGCTGCGCGCAGCCTGCTGGGCTTGGCCTTGCGCTGGGCCTGGCCTTGCGCTGGGCCTGGCGTGGCTGTTTGTGCGGCGCGCTTGGCTTGCTGGGCGATGGCCTGGCTTCATGCTGGGCCTCGTCCGGCAGGCCTCGTCCGATGCTTATTCGTACGATGCGCTTCCGATTAAATTTTCCGATTCCGGAATTCATTTCCGATACGAACAATATTTAATATTTCCGATTCCGGAATTAATTTCCGTTTCGAACAAATATTTAATATTTCCGTTTCCGGAATTATTTTCCGATTCCGGTAATATTTCCGATTCTGACAATATTTCCGTTTCCGGCAATATTTCCGATTCTGGCAATATTTCCATTTCCGATAATATTTTCCGACACGTACCATGTTTCCGTTTCCGGCAACATCTACGACTTGGATAATATTTATATTTCCGATACGATCCATATTTCCGTTTCCGGCAATATCATCGTTTCCGGAGTATTCATTCCTTGCCTGTGACGATCTTAGCTCCCACTGAAACCAAGATCCGTCGGTTCCGAATATTCATAGATGGAGTATTTAATGCTATTAAATACTTGATCCGTTTACGTACTATTTGTGTGACCCTACGGGTTCAGTCAAGAGTAAGCTGTGGATTAATATCATTAATTCCACTTGAACTGAAGCGGCCTCTAGCTAGGCATTCAGCTCACTTGATCTCACTGAATTATTAACTTGTTAATTAATACTGAACCGCATTTATTAGACTTAACATAGAATGCATACTTGGACCAAGGGCATTATTTCCTTCACTTTTACCATCCTATGCTGAAATGATCAAATCTACCAATCCTGGGAGTTATGCCTTGGTCACTTGGACTGCAGATTCTGGTAACGTGACACCCCGTTTCAAGGCTTGCTTTTTCTCCTTTGCTGCACAAGTTAGGGGTTTCTTAAGAGGTTGTAGGCCTATCATAGGCATTGATGGTGCACATTTGAGTGGATACTATAAGGGAATTCTCCTCACTGCAGTTGCTATCGATGGGAATAATGAGATTTTTCCATTAGCCTATAGCATTGTGAGTACGGAGAGTATGGACACATGGTCCTATTTTTTCAGAAGTTTGAAGGCTTTGTTTGTTCAACATGGGTGCCAGAGGGATGACTGGACTTTTATTAGTGACAGAATGAGGGTAATTACTCCTCCCTTTCTTGGTTTTTATTATTTGTAGTATTGTTTATATTTTTTTCAGTTTTCTGGTTCACTTCCCTAGTTATTGAAACTTGGAATTGTGTTATGCAGGGAGTAGAATCTGCTTTGTATGATGTTTTCCCCAAAGCAGTCAGGAGGGTCTGTGCTCAGCATCTGTATACCAACTGCAGACAAGCTGGATACAGTGGCACAGCCTTCCATGACTTGTTCTGGGTTGCTGCTGATGCATACAATCCATATGTCTTCAACAAAGCCATGGAAAAGATTGGCAAACTCATCCCAGAAGCAGTGGGATATCTTGACAAAGTGCCTGAACAGTGGTCCAGACACAAGTTTGATGTTGGGGTCACTTGTGATCACAACACCACCAACTTTGTGGAATCCTTCAACGCGTGTACCAAACCCTTTAGGGATCTTCCTGTTTTGTCACTTCTTGAAGGTAATCCTTTACATTTTATCCTATTTTTGTGTCATTGGAACTTATTTATTTAGGTTTGTATTCAAGTGTCCGAGTCGGGTTTGTGTTCAAGTGTCCGAGTCGGGTATGTGTTCAAGTTTCCGAGTCGGGTATTTATTTTGCATTAAAATGTGTGATGCCAATTATTGTATTCTGTTATGTTAGAAATAAGGTCTTGGTGCATGACGAAGATCGGGGCCAGATTTGATAAAGCTGTTGACATTGGACCCGATCAATTGACGCCATATGCTACTAAGGAGCTTGAAGAGAGGAGTGCTGACTCGAGGTTCTGTTATGCAACTAATGCTGGGGGGGGTGAATTTGAGGTTTTAGATGGTCATGTGAAGTTCCCTATTAGGCTTGCTGCTAGAGTTTGTGGTTGTGGGAAATGGCAAGGGTGTGGTATACCTTGCAAGCATGCTATTAGGGTAATATACCATCAAAGACTCAATCCTACAGATTTTGTTTCTCCTTACTTCAAAGGGGCAGCCTATAAGCTCACATACTCAGAGCATATTCACCCCATGCCTGACTCAACACAGTGGCCTACATTTGAGCTACCTAGGATTCTTCCCCCACTAATGAGAAGGGCAGCTGGCAGACCAGCCAAGCAGAGAAGAAGAGGTGCTCATGAGAAGAAGAGGGGGAAAAGAAACACCATTGTCAAGTGTGGGAAATGCAAGCAAATTGGGCATAACTCAAGAACCTGTAAAGGAGGTTCCACTGCAAAACAGAGGAAAGAATCTGCTGCAGCTGCTGCTGGTTCTGCTGGTGCATCAACATCTGGTGCTAGGAAGAGGAAGGCTCCAACATCTAATGCATCGAGCAGCAAGAAGTCCAAAGCTGCATAACTAGAAGTAAGCTTAGGATTCAGTTTAGTATTTTTGTTTTAAAGCTTAGGTTTATTTTGAAAAACAACTTAGGTTGTGGCACATTTTGGCATTTTTTTGTAAAGCTACCCACAACTTGATGTTCGGTTTATTTTGGAAACAAACTATTTCAGTTACGAGTTCAAAGACTTGCATATTATTGATAAATGAAATTCATGTGCTCGTGCCATTACAACCATCATTGTTTGTCTTGATTACTTCTTTACTACAAACATTAGACACAAAAACATTACAATTCCTATTTTAATTGCTGCAGCTTGGAATTTTTTGAGCTCTTTCACTCTTTTCTTCAGTTTCTTCAGTTCGTCACTTATATTGTCGTTGTCTTCCGATGTTCCCTCATACTCTATATTGCTCTGTTGCTGTTGGTGTTGTTGATTTTGGTGTAGAACACTTCCTTTGCACCACATAAAATGGTTACAAGGATCACACTTGTAATATAGCCTCTGTGGATTTTTGGATGTCTCGGAGCTTTTTATTGCACATTTTTTGGAACAAATAGGACAACATTTGTTTAGAACAAGTATGTATGAAAACAGATTGGATGATGATGTATTGGAACAAGAACTCATGCTGTGTTGTTGTTCTTGCTGCTATGTTGTTGCTGCTTCTGTTGTTGATGCTTCTGTTGTTGCTGCTTCTGTTGTTTGTTATTGTTGTTGTTGTGTTGTGTTGTTCTTGCTGCTGGTGTTGTCTATTCTTGTTGTTGCTGTGTTGTTCTTGCTGCTGGTGTTGTGCTGTGTTGAAGTCCTTGCTGCTGCTGCTATTGGTGTTTGTTCTTGTTGCTCTGCTGTCTTGTTATTCTTGCTGTTGCTGCTGCTGCTGCTGTTGTTGTTTGTTCTTGCTGTTGCTGCTGCTGGTGTTGCAGGGTTCTGCTTGTTGTTGGTGCTCCTGTTGCAGTGTTCTGGTTGTGCAGGTGGGGGTTTGGGGTGGACTGTTTGTGCAGTTGGGGGGGATTGGGGTTTAGGGCAGTGTGGTGTTGTTGTTGGGTATGGTATATATAAGGGAAATTAGTGTATGGGTGACTGCAATGGCTATATTATTCAAATTCAACTGCTAGTTTTTGGAAAAAAAATTACCAAACCTCAGGGGTATTTGGTGCTTTTTACCAAACCTCAGGGGTATTCGGTGCATTATGTTTTAACGAACTAACTGCCTAACGGAGGGTTAACGTCCGTCAGACAAAAGGGCATTTAATGATATTATTGCATACGTCAGGGGTGTTTGGTGCATTTTGGAAAGTTTAGGGGTATTTGGTGCATTAAAGTAAACCTCAGGGGCATTTGGTGAAAAATCCGTTAATTAATTGATTTCCGATTAACATGGATTCAAGTCTAGGTCATAAAAATTTAAAATTTAACACAAATTTACAATTTTTAAGGTGGTTTTTAATCATAGGTATCTAATTAAATTATTAACTAATTATGAAAATCAAATAAATTCTAAATTATTCCAATTTTCAACAAATTAATCATAATTACAAATTAGATTGCATAATTAACAAGGCTAGGCATTCAAACTTGTTAAACATATACAGTAGGCCAATCAAAAATTCAAGATTTAACAACAAAAATCGCAAATATTTAATTTAACATCTTAAATTTACAAAATTTTGCGTTCGAACAACTAAAACCTCCGAAAAGTCATAGTTAGGCTTCGAATTTGAGAATTCCGGGTTCGGCTGAAAAAACCTATTTTTGTCAAAATTTTAGAATGCCTTTTACATGCGGAATTGACACAAAAATCACTCGATTTGGATGAGTAACGAAGAAACTGCCGAAAAACTGCGTACATATAATTAAATAAAAGCAATTTGCAATTAATTAACAATTACGAAAATTAATCACCCCTTTTAATTCTTGCAAATTTGTAATATTTAAGCATGTTCATGCAATTTAGATTATGAAAATAATAAGAGGCTCGTGATACCACTGTTAGGTTATGATACATATGACAATACATAAATCATGCGGAAAAAAAAACCATAAAGCCAGGAAAGCATATTATTTACACATAATCATTTAGCATAGTATAGATGCATACACTTTGTAGCGTGCCTTCCCTAGCTACGCCCGAACCGAATAAGAACAAGTCTTTAGGACTCCAAATGTCGTCCCTCCGTAGATAGTCCACAGTACGTCCGGATCCGCCTCAAGATTGACCAACTAGAATCGCCCTTAAGGTGCTAGGAATTTTCGGCTATTGTTGTGCAAGTGTATGACTGAATTTTCTTTCAAAAACTTACCCTTTAGAATACTTCAATCGTGTCTGTAAATAATGACCCTAGGCACTTATTTATAGAGGTATGGAAAAGGAACTGGAATCCTATTAGGATACTAATTAATTTAATTAGAATCCTGCTAGGACTCTATTAAATAAACTTTATCTAATAGGTTTAGGATTTAATCTTTTATCGAATCCCGATAGCTTTAGGATTCGCACACGAGCATCGCACGAGCACCGTACACCCGCGCAGGCCTTGCGGCCCACGCTGAGCGCACAACGCTAGGCCCATGCTGCTGTCCACGCGCGCCCATGGCTTCGGCTGGGCCTGGCTTGCGCTGGGCCTGGTCGAGGCTTGGCGTGTGTTGGTGATGCGTGTGGCTTGCTGGGCGATGGCCTGGCTTCGTGCTGGGCCTTCGTCTAGCGAGCCTCGTCCGACGCTAATTCGTACGATACGCTTCCGATTAAATTCCCGATTTCGGAATTTGTTTCCGATACGAACAATATTTAATATTTCCGATTCCGGAATTAATTTCCGTTTCGAACAAATATTTAATATTTCCGTTTCCGGAATTATTTTCCGATTCCGATAATATTTCTGATTCTGACAATATTTCCGTTTCCGGCAATATTTTCGATTCCGGCAATATTTCCATTTCCGATAATATTTTCCGATACGTACCATGTTTCCGTTTCCGGCAACATCTACGACTTGGATAATATTTATATTTCCGATACGACCCATATTTCCGTTTCCGGCAATATCATCGTTTCCAGAGTATTCATTTCTTGCTTGTGACGATCTCAGCTCCCACTGAAACCAAGATCCGTCGATTCCGAATATCCATAGATAGAGTATTTAATGCCATTAAGTACTTGATCCGTTTACGTACTATTTGTGTGACCCTACGGGTTCAGTCAAGAGTAAGCTATGGATTAATATCATTAATTCCACTTGAACTGAAGCGGCCTCTAGCTAGGCATTCAGCTCACTTGATCTCACTGAATTATTAACTTGTTAATTAATACTGAACCGCATTTATTAGACTTAACATTTAATGCATACTTGGACCAAGGGCATTATTTCCTTCAATACGATCCCTCCATATAGGAATCTCAATGCCATTCTTCCTCATAAATGAAGTAACTTTGTTCAGGAAAGCATACAATCCATTATCTCTCAACCTTTGCAAACTCTTCTTGGTTACATCAACCATATTCATTGCATTCACAATGTCTTGATCACTCATTTGCAATGCAAAATTCAACTCATATGTAATCCCAAAGATTGACACCATCAAGTGTGCCACAAAAAGAAAATCAGGTAACATCAACAAGTTTGTTATTGCACAAGTTTTGTTTTGGTCGGCCTTATCAATGGTAGAATCAGCGATGGCATCAAGTGACTCGAGAATAGGACGATACAAATCCAGTACATTCACAATATTTCTAAAATGAGACCCCCAACGAATGTCACCCGGCCTCTTCAAGCAAAGTTCTTGATTTAAATCGCTCCCGGTTTAAATTTCACCTAATGGTAAAGCATCTACAACACGTTAAGCTTGTATCTCTCGAAGAAATTCTTTCCGCTTAGGTGAACCACCAACAAAATTCAAGAAAAGAGGAAGGACATCAACAAATAACCAGCTGCAATCAGTGTTATTTTTAGCAACAACAACTAGCGTCAATTGGAGTTGTTGAGAAAAACAATGCACACAATATGCAGATGGAGAATCATTCAAGATAAGTGTTTTGAGACCATTAATCGAACCTTGCATATTACTTACACCATCATATACTTGACCTCAGATACTAGAAATACTTAGAGAATGCTCCATAAGTAATGATTCAATTGCATCTTTAAGAGTAGCAGCAACAGTATTAGCAACATGAATAATACCAAGAAAGCGCTCTTTTACCTCCCCTCTTCTGTCAATATAATGCAAACAAAGAGAAATTTGTTATGTATCAGATATATCATCATAATCATCCGTAAGGATAGAAAAAAAATCCATCGCCCATTTCTTCCATAATTGCTTTTGTCTCTGGAACATGCATTCATAATTTTCTTTTGAATTTTTTGGGAAATAATCTGAAAATTTTTAGGGGCATTTTCCAAAACAACATTTTCGATATCAAGTCTATCATTTACATGGAACTTCACAAGTTCAATGAAATGGCCACGATTTAATGAATCTTGACTTTCATCATGACCCCGAGTAGACAATCCTTGAATTGCAAGCCACTTCATACATTTAACAGAAGCTTCTAAGCGAGTTTTGTATTGACTTGTGAATTCCTTGGTTTGCTTGACAAAGGAAGATGTAAGAGAACCTTTTTTGTTGAGAAAATCGGTATACGCTTCCTTAGCTTGTTTATGAGCACTCGTGGGGAGACCACCAATATGCTTCTTTAATGCCTATGGTTTGTTCTAACTTCGAAACCTCGTGCAACAAAAGCATTATACCCAGCGTTGTCTTTTTTGAACAAATAGCAACCAAAACAATATGTTGCATCCTTTTCAATACTATATTCAAGCCAATCTCCATGATCATCAAACCATTTGGGGTTAAATCGACGTATTCTTTGCCTAAAAGTACCAAAAGGAAAGGCAAATGTTTTAGGTTGACAAAGTTCCCTTTGAATGTATTCTCTTATAACAGTATCCTTATCACTTGGATGAAAATGTATCATTTTTCTCCTTTTCCTCGGTTCATGAGGAAGATTTGAAACTTCAGTTGTTTATATGCGTTCGGCTCTATCTAAATTAGATGTTTCTTATATTCGCATCAATCTCATTTATATTATATTTTTTATATGTTATTTAAGGTGTAAATGTAATAACACAAATTTATTTCTTACATTCGCACGCATTGCATGTATATAAGACTAGTAAGTAAATAAATTGGGTATTGTTTAAGTAACATAAGGTTGAGTCAAGGGTGTTGTAGATTATTAAACCATAAAATTGAAAAATATTAAGAATAAGGGATGACGCACATATAATATAGAAAATTATGCACTTGTTACAACTGTAGATGAAGGTCAACCTTTTGATTGATTCACACAATAAATATTTTCTCTCTACAAAATCTGGTGGATCTGTTGTAGAGGTTGATTAGATTAGATGAGGATGAAGGTGTATGGGAGTGATTATCCAATAACACCAAACGTGATGAGAGTATTAGCCGCTGCATATGAGAAGGAGTTGGAGTTTGACTACGTCCCTCTTGACATCAAGTCCGGTGCTCACAAGCACCACCCTTACCTTTCCCTCAATGTCTGTACGCTTTTACTTCTTCTACATCTTACATCAATTATTATTTATTGTCATGTCATACTATATTTTAATATTTTGTTTCCGATCGATATGCCTAAGAATAGGATTATGGATAGTCCCTTTTGTTAAAAGGGACATTAGGGGGTTCGTATACCTAGCTTTAGATATACTATACTCGGAAACAAGATGGACTTATTTGAAATTCCGTAAGCTTATCTATACCTGAATTTATCTTAAACTCCCTGCATAATTTACTAGGGCGCGTTTTTGAAATTTATTTCATAAGAAATTAAACTATTTCTTAAATAAGTCGACTAAAACTCAAAAACTCATTTGATAGGAATGGTGGAGAACTCACCTTGTAACTTTACTTTCACCTAGACTTTGCAAAATTGGAAGGGGGTAATATCTATCTTCAACTTGTACTTCCAACTGGTTTAACTTTGCTATGTACGCGAGAGGCCAGCAAATGCCGGCCTATGCCTTTCAATTGTGATTTATAGTAAAAGGTTGACTTTTTTAACAAGGATTTTATGGGTTGTTTAAATTACCCGCAATTGAATTGAAGAGGCCGTTTGATCAATTTGGTAAAAAAAAAAGTTGAACGACAATTTAATACTCCCTCCCTCCGTCTCTTTTTGTTCTTTACGTTTTTCTTTTTGGGTGTCCCAAAATGTTCTTTGCATTTCCTATTATATTATTACATAAATGCTTTAATATTCTATTAAATTTTGTGTCTAATTATTATTTTAATCAATTAAATTTATTTGATCATTTAATATTTCACATATTTCCAATAGGAAATTAAAATGTTCTCATGTTCTCTGTTTTTTCACAAATTTGCGAAAGACATGTTATAAATAAACGTAATTTTTCTTTTTTAAATAAAAAAGTAGAGATTTTCAATGCACATTCATTAATAAACGTGCAAAATACCAAATGTAACAAAAGAGATGGAGGGAGAAATAAAAGTTGTTCATTCGGCAATTGATGAAAAAACCAAATTCAGTGACAATTTGATACGGAGTATTAAAAATTAATTTTGGCGACAGTTGGCCACAAATTCGAACTTGGCTTGGAAAAGCCCATACGTCGACGCCATGCGTTTTGATAGTTTACATAGACAGAAGAACAAGTAATTAATTGCATCTCCTACATATGCCATATGTGTTGTATTTGCACTTTTGCAGCCATTTGGTCAAGTTCCGGCTCTTGAAGATGGAGACGTCAAGCTTTTCGGTAAGCTACTACTCCGTAGTCCGTACATCAACTAACTAGTTACGGATTCTAGAAACAGTCCATTGACAAAAAAATTCTTAGTTTAAATTAATTATTTGCGTTATATATGTAAAATGACACATTGTAACAAATTTCTTTGTAAAAATAGAATCAAGAGCTATTACAAGATACATAGCACATGAATACGAAAGCAAAGGAAATCAATTACTAATAAAAAAAATGGCACTTGTGGAAGTTTGGGCAGAAGTAGAAGCTCTCCAATTTGACACAGTGGCTATAAAACTAGGGTGGGAGCTTGTCTACAAGAAGATGTTCGATCAACATGGAAGCCGACATGGCAGTTGTGGAAGAAAACAAGTTGAAGTTGTCTAAGGTCCTTGATGTTTATGAATCGCGGTTGGCTCAATCTAATTACTTGGGTGGTGAAACCTTTACCTTGGCTGATCTTCATCATTTGCCTATTGTACACTACTTAACCAGCAGCCAAGAGAAGCAAATGTACGTTTGAGGAGCGTCCTAATGTGAGTGCTTGGTGTAAGGATATCTTGTCTAGGCCTGCTTGGGGAAAAGTTGTGGCCTTGCAGGAGAAGCTTAAAACTTAGTTATATATTCTCCCTGCATGTAGCCAAAATGAGTTACACTACTGTATTTTGAGATCATTGTAATATATATAATGCTTTTTCATGTTCAATTATCTTACATTGTCAAATCAGTAAACCATCAATTATCTTCTACTATTATTCAAGCATTCGATCAATTCGGACTAATCACGTGCTATAATCTTTGGCAAATTTGTGAGAAAAAGACCTTTTATATTACACTTTTTGTGAAAAAACACCTTTTCATTTTTTTTTGTGAGAAAACACCTACGGAGTAACATATTACTCCAAAAAGTCAAAAGTCAAAAGTCAAGTCAAGTTTGATAAACACACTTTGATGTTTGATTTCGGCCAAAAAGTCAAGTTTTCGGCGTTGACTCTCACTTTTTTCCTCTAAATACGTACGTGTATTATACTATTGAAAATCATCATAGGAACCAATGCACATAGTTAGAAGGAAATGTTGGAAATCAACGTTTGAAAACTTGACTTTTTGGTCGGAATCATACCTTAAGGTGTGCTTAATCAACAATATTAATATATAAGGTGTTTTTTCACAAAATCTGTAACACAAGGTCTTTTCTCACAAATTTACCATAATCTTTTAACTGATCGATCTTAAGAAAATTTCAAACCATGAAGTAACAATTTCTAGGCCAACTATTAGCATTGATATTGAAGTAATACTACAAAATTCCTATTTTAAGTGTTGTTCATTGCAATTGATTATTCCGAATTGTCAATAACTTGAACTTTGTAAAATTTAGTCTCAACAACTAGACAAACCTTACAGTCGCTCCTTAGACTAACTTATGTACGTGCATGTACTTAGTAATATAGGAACCACAAACGCTTAGATCAACTGGTAAGGGAGTTGTTACATCTTAATCATAATTCTTGAGCACAAGCCTTAGGAACGAAACATCATTGATAGGGAACGCGTTCCGGGTAGTGTAGTAAAGTTACATTGTTTAGGTGAGCATCTCTAGGAAGGGATCATAACAAAAGATTATGAATTATATTCTTAAGATTTAGTCAGAAAATCAGAGTTTGGGTAGAAATTCAAATCATTACACCAACTCCTGATCTTAATCATTAAGCATACACTATGAAACAGCTAAATGCTGCTTTATCTTAATATTCACCAGAAATAGAATAACTTTGCAGAGATCAGCTTTGCTACTGCAATCAGCCATTGCTAATTCATTACACACCCAGATGGGCCTCTGTTAATCCCCTGTCTCAAAAGTACCTTCTTCAATTCCACACACTTGTAAGTTGTAATCATCAACTAGCACCCCGAAACCACAAGCGATTCTATCTATATGTTCAGCAATACTTGGGGTTGGGACTTAGGATTAATAGGAAAGATTTTGTGATGGTATCATCTAACTTTCATATTTAAGGTTGATCAAACAAAATCTTAATTGGTTACAAAAATTTCCTACAAAGGAGAAATTTAGTCTTGACATTTGACATTATGTTCAAGACTTCAAGTGATGTAACAATTAATAACAAAACCGTCTCCAAATGGATGGAATCGACCACATGAACCAAAAGTCTCGAGACACAAGACATGTTCTCAGTCTTTCGCAGTAAGTCAAGACATCATTGGTAAAGGGTGTTTCTATATAAATGAGCCTAATTGGAGCGATTTAAGCCCAGTATGGCTAGGGACAACTTGGGCAAACTATATCAGTACAACTTGGGCAAACGATATCCAAGGACGAAAGAATATATTGTAGTCCAATTCTCATGTTTGTTAAGGGAGAATAGAAAAACGAGCTATTCTCAATTGATTACTTTAGTTTTTTACTAAGGTTACTTTTTGTGTGTTAATAGTGTTACTTTTAAACAATAGTCACATTTACTCCTAATATTAATAAGGGTTACTGCTTTTTCATAATTTCGGTTATTTTTATAGTTTTATAAGAGTTACTTTTAATCAAGATACTTATTCACTTGAAATAGTAACTCTAGATTTTACATTAAGTAACTACTCAATTTATAATATGATATGATAGGATAGTAATTCTCAATTTATAATTAATATAATACTTAAACACATGCATAGTGTGTTTAACTACTAAACAAAAAAGAGAAAAAATAAAATCAAAGACCAAGTTTGCGTTCGTAATTGAAAAATCCAGCAACACTTTAATTTGTTGGTTTTTTTTTTTAACTAGGTAAGAAGAAGGGATCCTATTGAACTAGTACCTAGCACAGGTTAACCAGTCCAGCTACGCAGGTCTTCGTTTAAGCCACTCCTTGTGACCTCAAAATCACAAGGTGAGTTCCCTACCAACTCCACCAACTTATGTTGATTAAGACTCATCATCTGATAATACTGTACTACTTATTTACTATAAAAAAAATTACTATAAGAGTATATGACCCGAACCAAAAGCGACAAAGAACGACCCGTTTGGCACCTTGTTTTTGTCAACATGGGTACATCACTATTCACTCCACCAATTCTCCATATTTTATGCTACGATACATAGCTTGGAAGAACTCGATACATTGGGTATTGGTTCAGGTGGAATTCCACCTAATAAGATTCCCCCCTTTTAACTCAATTCTTGAGGTTTACTTTATTAAAGTTAACTTTTTAGTACTAACTTAGACACTCTCGAGCATACAAAACCCCTTATTGTGCATGAGAATTATACTAATTAAAAAAAGACAATTTTCAAATTCCAACCAAAACCGAATGTGAGCAAGACAAGGAAGGAGTAAACAATGGCAAGAGGAAAATTAAGATAGCCACTGAAAGTGAACCTCTTCTACATTCTATAGTCTAGAACAAAAACGGAAAGTGAACCTCGTCTACGTTATTGCCCGTGTCTATAGTCTAGAACAAAAACGGAAAGTGAACCTCGTCTATATTATTGCCCGTGTCTATAGTCTAGAACAAAAACGGAAAGTGAACCTCGTCTACGTTATTGCCCGTGTCTATAGTCTAGAACAAAAACGGAAAGTGAAGACAATAAAAACGACACTAGTAACGAAAAAGTATGGCTTTACATATCAGAATGAAGGAGGATACACGTCAGACAGTAAAGAAAAGAAAAAGAGAGATCTTTCATTCCTCACAAGTCACAAGTCACAACTAACAAAATATACATATTCTAACATGGATATTACCTAACTACGAAGAAATCCTACCAATTGATAATTAAGTAATATAAAATAAAATTCAGGAAGAAAATAGAATTTCCGATCTGAATTTTACATTCCTTTTTCTTTGGCGTTTAACAGTATAATGCATATGTTCTTCTGAAGCCTTCTTGGAGCAACTCTGAGTTTATGATACTACATCAGACGACATTGACTTCCATTGTCATTGTAATAATGTTCATCATCAGGTACCTCATAGATCGGATTCGGCGGTGGAGGTGGGGGAATATGCATCATGGGATACTGCGGATATTCGTAAGCGTAGTGTGGTGGGGCATAGTATGAGGAACTACTGCTAGGTTGTGCCATACTGTAACTGATTCCGAGTTGAGGAGCTGGAGGATACATGTAACCTTGCTGATTTGGATGATCAAAGGTATCAGTAGGCCTGTGATATGGCCCGTCTGGGTAACCTTGATTCGGGGGCCCAAAATTGTTTGGAGGCCCATGGTTCATTGGTTCGTTGGGCTTGACATGCTGCATTGAATACCCATCTCCTGGTGTTGGTGTTGGTGCTTGTGTTGAGACTGCTACTGGTGCCGGTGCCGGTGCCGGTGCCGGTCCTGGTGTTGGGGCTGGTGTTAATCCTTGTGCTGGTTCAGGTGCAAGTGTTTCCATGGGGACTGGTGATTCTGCAGGAACTGGTAATTCTTGAGGCACTGAAGCTGGTGCAGGTGGCGTTGGTGCCGGGGTCTCAGACGCTATAGCTGGTGCTGCTTCTGGTACGGATACAGGTGAAGGGGTTGATGCTGGTGGTTTTATCGGGTTCTTGTCATTTCCAGCATTACCACTGTTTCCTTTACTTTTCTTTTTCTTCTTTTTATCACTACCTCCACCATTGCTGTTTCCATCAACTCCTGCATTCTCTAACTGTAATGACTTTTCACCAACAAGAGGAGGAACCGTTTTAGAGTTTTCACCTTCTTTAAGAGTTTTGCCAGGGTTTGCATGATTCTCAGCTGATTTTTTTTCTTTTTTCTGACCACCTTCTCCAGTAGCTTTTGCATTTCCTTTCTGGGTTTTTTTGATGTTTTTCTCATCGCTTTCTTTTGCGGCCTTAATCTTTTCTTTCGCATTACTTGGTGCTTCCGACATGTTATCTTTCTTCACAGACTGGTCTGCCCACAATTCTGCAGGTTTACCAGATTTAGATAGTTTTTGTAGAAGAGTCTGAGCTTCTATATTTCCAGTCACAGTAACCTTGTGTTGTTGAGCATCAATTGTTGTCATATAAACACCTGCAGAAATAAGCATAATATGAAACAGAACTATCAGTACGATGAAACCCGGAAAATAATAGCAAAACAAGTTATGCAGTGATGCACAAGCACAACATAGGCCAAACACAAGTCATATATGAAATAATAATTACTAAAACAACCAAAACGAGTCGAGGTCAGTTACGAACTTCCCATCGATTTCCCTCAAAAAAAAAAAAAAAACGAACTTACCATCTATCTTCTGAAGAATTTTCTTCACTTTCTTCTTGCAACCTTCACAGTGTATTGGAACTCTCAAGGTCCAAGTCTGTTAACACGAGTTAAAAAGATATTAGTACAAGAAACAGGAAAAAGGTAAAGCATGCATGAGGAACTCAGAATCTGATCCATGGTATATTCCCATACCTGGTATTTTAAAGGTCCCTGGAGATTGTCAGCTGGTGAAGCCATCTCTTAAGGGTTTAAAGTGAAAGGGAGAGGAGTAATATTGTTCGATAAGCGAGGTTTAGGCTTTTTAGCAGAAAGAATGCTTCATAAGAGTGTTTTAAGGAAGTGTATGCTCATGTTTATATCAGACTGAATATATGTAGAGGGAGTAGAAAGTAAAGAAAACAAGGCACAAGAAATAAAGGCATTGTAGCAATTTATTTATTTTTTAAAAGACACTTTTTGGCATAGAATTATAGTATAAGATGGACCCGCGATGTATTAGTTTGTCATATAAGTACCTAGTATGAGTCGGTGTCCAAATGTCAGAATCGGCCATTTTATACTGTCTAAATACACAACTCCACCATTTTCTGAAAAAAAATTGCATGTTTTCAGCGTAGATGCATGGATACCGGTCAATCTTGTACAATACACAGTTCAATACAAAGTTCAACACAGCTACCATAACAACATTGAAAGTTTGTAATACATGATATCACTTTCCAGGGCTCCCAACCTAAATAATTAGGTAAACGTAAGACGGCAAAATATTATGTAAAAGACATATAAGAATAAAATCTATGTCACAAGCAACAGCACTATGCGTATATGGTGTTTTCTTAATCACATGACAGTAATAGGTTGAAGCAAAAGTGGCAACCTCACTGATTGAGATTGAGCAAACATAAAGATTTAAGTAATAAAAGGTAAATAATTCATAGGTGAATATAATAAGGCCATATGGGTTATACATCTTGCTAATCAACTCATTAGTTACAGACTTACAGTCCCTCTTTCGCAGAATAGTAGCCAATATTTGATTGTAACTATTAAACCTTTGCGAAGTATAACCATCTTTTTTTTAACCACCCAATCAAACTAAAACGATAATAAAATAATGGAAACAGGTTTTATATATTCATAATTAACCTATCAATCAACAATCAAAATGAGTCTATTTTAAGTGCCAAAATCAAATATGAAATATTTATTTTAATATTTTTCAACTAGTAGATGGAAAAATTAACTGAAGATCCACCCCTCATAGGAGTAGGGACCATCTTTCAAAGTCCAAAGAATGCAAGGAGTTATTAAAAACATTTATAAAAGATGAAAAGTAGAGGAAAAATGAACACATCCATTAGAAAAAAAAAACTTTAGAAGCCAATAAATAAAGCACAAGGCATTATTAGATTTAGACAGGACTACAGTTACCACCTTTGCTACTGTCTAGCAAAGTTTCCTTAGTTGATGAAACATTGTAAAACAACACTTTTTTATGTTTTGGTAAAAAAGATGGCTTTTTGGTACTAAGTAATTAGCTGGAAAGGACTTAAGGATAAGGAGAGGGAGGGGGAGGGGGAGGGAGGAAGAGAGGGTGTGTTTGATTCGACGGGAAAACGTTATGTAACATTTGAGATTCCTTCTTTTATTAAAAGAAGTATTTTCCATTTTCGGGGGGAAAGAACAGGAGTAAAAGTTAAATCAAAATGCTTAAAAGCTACCCTTATATATGTCAATGTTATCTATTTTTTAGTGATAATATTTTTTTATTTTAATCAAAATGATTTTCTCAAAATCACTATTAATGTATAAAATTAAAATTAATCATTTAACCCTTTAAAATGCTTATCTATCAACTTTGTGTTATAATATAAAAGTTAAAAACCTGATAAAAGTTACAAAAAAAACTGGGTAAAATTTATCATGGCGTACAATAAATTTATTGTACAAGTTATGCGTGCAAGACTTTTTTTTAAAATCATCACAAATAAATATAGGAAAATTATATATACAGCCCGTGACCCGCGTATAAAGAGGTAAAAGTGGAATTTAGCTTAACATAAACATTAATTACAACAATTTACACGTGAATTTGACTTGCATCCTAAATTAATACCAATTTAGGAAATACATTTAATACTTATATGCAATGCAACCCCTAAATGATATGTCTATTATTACATATAAACATAAGTAAAATTGTTTACCCCTTGGGCCATCACAAACCAAGCGGGAGAAAAGGGCATTCCAAGTCGTTTTTCTTTTTGCCGTCTTATACACTCCCTCCGTCCCTCAAAACTATAACTTCAAACTTTAGATGGGAGTGGAAAAAGTATTAGATAATTCACAATTTTAAGAAAATCCTACAGCAGATAAGAGACAAGAGTGGCATTACGAGTCAATCATCAACTGATATCCACTGAAATAACCATGAACAATTTTTGCAGCCATTTTATGGGTTCTACAGCATTACCTAAATATGCAAATCGTATATGAATGCACTATCATTATCACCAATGAAGTGGAGAAGAACTTTACGTTAATGCAAAACTACTTTTATTATCTCATAAGTCATAACCCAGTAAGATAGGTTCCTTATATAATTGAGCAATCTCTATTCCTTCATTGAGCTGCTGAGTTCAGACTTTACAGAATAAGACAACGATCGAAAGCAGCCAAGAGAAGGAAAGTCCTATGACTGTCGAATTCATGAAATAAACAAATGAACAACGTCCTGGCTGTTTAGCAAATAATTAAGTTATAATTAAAAGTTTCAATTAAACAACAGATATAAGAAGATTGCAGTTTGGGGAAAAGTGGTTATCTTCATGTAAAGCAGCATACGTACCTAATCTCATTCATTGTTGGCTTTCTGTCCACATACTTGTAACTTGGACTAACGTCATAGATGTCCATGAAAATGCATATCTACTCTGTACTCCGACATATGTGATCTGCGTTATTGATAATCATCACTGAGTACATTCACATCTAATCAGTGCACACATACATATCATTTTACAAATAACTAACGTGAATGTCCATGACAATGCATCCTTTATAAAGCAAGCACTGACCTCCATCTCATTATAAATGAATCCGAACAAGAAGATGAACCTGTGGTCACACAGAAATGGTGAGGAAAGTAATCTAGTCAATAGTAGTTATTTGTATCATGTACAGATGCAGTAACACAATATCTGTAAGCAGATAAAATTCAGAGGACAAGGATAACTAAGATATGGGAAATCTGTAAATACAAATCAGTTTTTTAAGTGCAGTGTCTGATTCTAAGCAAATGAGGGCAATTTCATATACATATGGACTAGTGATTTTATTTCAGTCTTTATTTTTAAATAAAAAATAATATTAACAGGACACAAATGGAGTGTCATTCGTCAATAAAAAAAAAGGGACAAAAATAACCAACCCTCAATCAGAAAGAAGTAAAAATCATGAATGAAGGTAATATCAATGTTCTCTCCACAACCTCAAGAGCACAAAAGGAAGAGGGAGAGGAGAAGAAACAGAGAGCCCCCCATTGGAAAGGAATAATTTCAAGAACAAAAACTATAGGATGTAAAATTATGATCTCAGAAAATGAGGCACCCAAAACTTGTTTGTTAGTTGAGAGGGAAATTAATGAATAATCTTTGAAAAAGTTCTGTTATGGTAGTCCTGAGCCCGAACAAGAGAAGAGATTGACCACATATTAGTCTGACGGGTTTCCATCCTAAAACCAATTGGTGATAGGCGGAGTAGCCCACCAATCTTATATTTTAGTCAATATCTCACTATTTCTCCAATGTGGGATAACTAGTACAATACTCACATGCGGATTATACCCTTAACAGTACAAAGTCAGAAATGCCAAAATTTTGATTAGGATTCTATGCTTCACGAAGGTTTGACGCGGGATTTCAGAGGACTTTATTATAAATAAGCAGCAAGATTTACTTTATTTGAACTTGAAATCTTGAAGGCAGCTACCCGATCCTATATTTCTACAAATCCACTGCATGGTCATAAGTTCTATAAGGTATAACTATCTCTTCTCCCATGAAAAGAAACGAGAAAAAACAAGGAATTAAAGCCTTTGAACTAAGTGCAAGATGGAATCCATGCTTCCCATATATAAACATTCAGAAAGAATAGCACTCCCCAGACTGCTACTAATTTCTTTTTCTTCTTTGTTAGAGCTGTGCTGGTTACAGAACTGAAGGCATTGTTTTAGGTCAATGAAAATCAGTATCCCCATTCCCCACACAGATAATGATCTCAAACATAGAAAGCTGTAGTATTGAGTGGCCCCTGCTAAAGGCTCAACAGGTAAAGCGATAGTACTTAGCTTAAGATTTATAATCATCAACAAAAGATCTTGAGATTTGCTAAAATCTTTCTGCAGTTTCCTAAAAGAGCTTTACAACACCTTGACACTGCACATGTACACGGTATAGGTTTAGCTGGAGACCTACGCTGAACATCAAAATGCTAATAAGATTATTCATACTTAAACTTCTTTACAGTTTGCATAATTGCACCCAGTTTATTAGAATTCAATATCACCAAACTGCATTTGGTTCAGACGCAAGTTGCATTTGCTTCTAACTCTTAGAATATAGCTCCACGCTTGCTGAATGGTTGTTGGGCTAGGACAGTTATTGAACAAATAGTGTTTTAAATGGTCGGATCAAGGATTTCTTCAACAATTATGATACTAAAGGTTGTTTAAGGCTTCTCCAAAATCATGCCTTTTACAAATCAAGCACTAACAATCACAATAGCGAGCAAGCATGGAACAAGTTATTTTTTGTGGAACATTGGATAGACTACATGAGAAACAGCAACTATAAAGTTTATTTAAAACTATACCTGTGTAAATAGACGCCTCAGCCACTGGCGGTTAGAAGTATTTGCAACAAGTGTAGTTCATTTCATAATGGCAATTGAGGAAAATCCATGATAACCTGAAATGAAGAATTCAAAGTCACATTTTCAACAAAGATGAATTACTAAAGTAAATTCCATCAACTCAAACCGCACCTCAGCCATCTCATTTCCTCTCTCTACACACTCCACCCCCAACATAAATCACAGCATCAGATTTGAGTACGGCAAACAGTAGAACTCATTTTAATAACTTCAGGCTTACATAACAAATACTTAACTCCTACATGAAATAGTATTAAAAAAACATATTATGAAAACTAACATTCCGAACTACTTGACTAATGACTGTTTTTCAAATCCAAAGTCCCAGGTATGGCACAAGTTCAACCAAGAACAGAGGGGAAAAGAGCATCAAGAACATGCTGTATAAAAAGATTCATGTCAGTAACACACTAACACCTTAAATCAAGCACAAACCAAGATGGATGGAAAATACAGTTGAACGTGAAATGAAAGTGACAAAATGATGCAATTCCTAGTTGACTGCCAACCAAATAAAACAAATCCATGAATTGAATCTCACTATAGCCAAGACATCAAATGTTAAAACTGCTTTGAAGAGAAAAAGGATTAGTGTAGATCCTTTATAATCATAATATGAAAATCCTTCATTACTTCCCAAAAGCTCAAGTACCTGAGAAAATTCGTATTTATCTCCACTCTAATTTATAGAAGATGAAATTTCACACTGATAAGCATGCCATATATGTACCTATTTATCAATAAAGTAAGCATTAACACAAGAAGGATTTTCTAATTTTACGCCACACATTAATTTTATTAATCAACAAGAATGAATCATAGACTAACACGCATATAATTTGTGAAATTTTTACCTCTACAGGAATTAGATTGTGTAATGCCACAAGACCCACAATCATTTCATTACTTCACTTGAGCAAACATGACTTTGACTGACCTTCTGAGCTAACCCATTGACTTTAATGTACTATGTGGGTTCATTGCGTGAACTGTACTTTCTTAACTTTCAATATAACATGTTTCAAAACTGACATCGAAGTCTTCATTTTCTCAACAGCCCAGTGCCACAATTCTATTCTTTTATCGCATCGAAAAGGGTCACAACTGTGTCAGTATCTTGTACTCAACGACAACTAGAAAGGAGAGTTATGTATGTTACATTATCCGGTTTTATACCCTTATCAACAGCTTCATTTGCCAGTCATTCAACTTACAACGGTTCCACGAGATTACCCTTTTAGCGACAACACCTTAATCATAAGATTATATGTATATAAATTAAGGTCCAAACCAATCGTCTTAACATGTTGGTATATAGCCACAACCATGTACAGCTCATCCTGCTCAATCACGCGATTAATTAAGTAATTATACAAGGCATCAAACCCTTTCTTCGTGTTTGAAACAGGACCTCTATACACATTTCAAACATACCCAAACTAACATAGCCATTCACCAAGGCATCAATGACTCTAACCACTGATGTAGTCATTTCAACCTTGAGTAACTCTGGCAACTCAGAAAGGTCAAACTCCAATTTGACAGCGTACAACTTAATCACCTCAAATAAAATCTTCCAACTGTTTAGCAGAACCTCTATCGCACAGTATTCCGATAACCAGCGCATACGTTTCGACATTGTGTCAAAACCCACATCCTTAAATGGAAAAGAATGAATAATCCTGATTTGGGATTTCTCAAACTCCTCAAGATTACAATTACATTGTGGGTGTCATATGCCTGGTTTGGGTCAGTTCTCAAACCCTTCAAAGTTTTCAATTATCATATTGGTGTCTAATTCATGCAATTCATCCTCAAATCACTACAACATTACAACTATTCTTACAAGTTACAAGTAAACCAGGAACTTGAATCAGTACTTGAATCAGTAAACCAGGAATTCAATTGAGCAGAAGCAGAAGCATAAGCGTAAGCGTAAGCTTAAGCAGTATTCTGACGAATAAAGATAGGCTTTTTTTGCTCAAATTCTACAGAAATGGACCTTACGGTTGAAACCCACATGAAATGTGATATTGGCATCCAGTATAACGCAATGTATAATTACAAGAAAATCCTATTGAAAAACCAAATGTTGAGAAAGAGTAGAACCTGGCTCAAGGGTGGAAGGGGGTGGGAGATGGCGGCTGCCTGGGGTTTAGCGGCGGAAGAGCGCTGTTAATGGTGGCAGTTCGGGAAAACCGAGGAGAATCAGACTCGGGAGAGGAGGTTTTGTGCATAAAATCTGTCAAATAAAACATTAAATTACCCACGTTGTCCCTTCCTTTTCTTCCCTACCTTTACCATTGTGTACCAAACATTGAATTCCTATCACTTTTTCTTATCATACCAAATATCAAAAAATATAGGAAAAATTGACAAAGGCAGTCCCAACTATGGACGTTCAACTTTAAAAGGGTCCAACTATGAATTATTCCTCAAAAGGTCTTGCGCGTACAAGGTGTACAATAAATTTATTGTACACCAAGATAACTTTTATGCAGTTTTTTGTAACTTTAACCTATTTTTCTATAACTTTTATATTAAAAATTAAAAAGTTGATAGATAAACATTTTAAAATGTTAAATGATTAATTTATACATTATTAGTGATTTTTAAGAAATAATTTGTATTCAAATGAAAAAATTTATCATTAAAAAATAGTTAACTTTTACATATATAAATGTAACTTTTAAGCATTTTGAGTCAACTTTTACTCCGGTGTACAATATTTATTGAACACCAATTATAAATAAGAATTTGTGATTATTCCTAGCAGGTCTCAACTATATAGGGTGTCAACTTTGTGTGGTCCCTTTCTGAAAATGACCGGCTGGAGGTGGTAAAAATGATGACGTGTGCGGTGAGTACCACATATCATTTATATCAAGTTCCATTTTAAAAAAAGCGACCCGTTTAATAAAAAAAAAACCACCCGTTTAATATTTTTTTTTTGAAAAAAACCACCCGTCATTCTTTCTTTGCTCCTTTCTCACCCACCTGCTACTTCTCTTCCCTCTTCCTACATTTATTCATTATTAGTTCAATCCTAATCATCTTCCCCACTTCATACAATAATCTTTATCATCTTTATTTAATTCAATTTATGTTTATGCGCATTCAGTTTCATCTTGGTTCCTTCAAGTTCTAATTTTGCATATTAATTTCACGAAAATGATAAATTAAAGGTCGCAACATGCGACCTTTAAGCCATGTCACAATGATGACATGGCACGCTTACGTGTCATTATTTTAATTGGAAAGAAAATATTTAATTTATATAACCTATTATACATGTTTAAAAAAAAGGTAGGAAAATCTTAATATTCTGATTTACGAATTGAATAATTTAATGTTTTATTTTAGAAAAATATTTATGATTTGTATACAAAATTAGAAAAAAAAAAATTACAGTATTTATATATATAGGAAATCAAAATAAAAATACATTTACATAATTTATACTTAGAAAATAAAAATTGACGAATTAGAAATTGTGGGTGAATTGGATTGAAATTGTAGTTCAATTAGTATATATGTTGCAAAAAAAACTTCGATGATTTGGGTGAGCAATTATCAGTTAGAGTATGACATAATTTTTTTTGAAAAGAATTCTCACAATTTGATACATAATACTCCGTATTGTATTCAGGTGCTTATTTAATACGGAGTATTTAGACTTGAAAAAAATTCTGACGGTTTGGTACCCACTCATAATGAAATAAGTTACGGAGTATTATAAACTAATGTATTATAAGTAATTGAATTTCATTTACATAAAATATATTGTCAGATTATAAATTAATGTACTTTTTTAATTAAAAGTATATATTAGATAATACTTTTTATTTTTTAAATTTGTAATATATAAGATAAACGGAAATACATATCTACTGTAATTATGTAAATATAATAAATATTTGTTTCCTTTTTTGTATCGACTACCTTATTTAACTACTTTCATAGTAAAAATATAACATTGATAGTAAAAATATTTTGATGACCCATGACCTACATGGCGCCCATGTGGAACCATTAAAAAAATGACACATAGGATTGCGACAACTAACACTTATCGCAAGTTGCGACTTTTATCGTTGCCCTTAATTTCATTTGGGTTGGTTCTATACTTCGATTTCTGTTTTTCATCATAAATACATATGGGGTTGCTTAAATTTCTGTTTTGGTCCCATAAATTCATTCGGCGTTAGTTTAATTTTTGGGTTTCCCACTGAAATAATCTTGGGTTTGTTTTTTTTGTTTTCCCCCGATAAATTAACTTGGGGTTAGTTAAATTTTTTTGTTTCCCACACGATGTTGGTGGTGGGTAAAATGCTAGGAACTATGGGTGGGGAAAGGCTGGTTAGGATAATGCGGAGGGAAGGTGGGTAGGGGCGGCAAGTGGGTGGGAGGGGAGGGAGGACCTGCGGGTGATAAGAGGCTAGCGGTGGTGGCCGAAAGTTGCGGGTGGTGGTGAGGTACTTTTTGCAGAGGAGTGAACAGAAGAGGAATGAAGGGATGAAGGAGTAATTAATGGAGGGTGAAGAAGGATGGTGAAAAGGAGAAAACACGTCCCACTTACTAATTTTCCCTCAAATAATTTGGAAAGAAAAGGTAAAATAAAAAAATCAAATATTTTAACTTAATTAGCCGGTTATCGGTTAAAAGATCCACGCAAAGTTGACACCCCATATAGTTGAGACCTGCTAGGAATAATCCGTAGTTCGGCCCTTTTAAAGTTAAACGCTCATAGTTGGGACTGCCTTTGTCAATTTTTCCAAAAATATATTTTATTTCCTTTCATTTCTCTTTCTTTTCTCTTCCCTTCCTTTCTAATCCCTTTCCTTCCTCTACTAATATTAAACCAAATAAAGCCTAAAAGGCAAAGGCCATGTTTGGTGGATGGCTGTTGGCTGGCTTGGCTTTTTTAATGGTCAAACAGCCAAGAAAACATGTTTGGTAAATAGCTTTTTTCTTGGCTAAAAAGCCGGCTTTTCAACCAAATCTCAAAAGCCAATAGAAGTAGCTTTTATACTTGGATGTTGGCTTTTTATTTTCCAATTACATTTTTATCTCTATTTATTACCCTCTTATCTTTCTATGTCAATTAATCTTTCTCTCTCCTAAAACAAAACCCCATCCACTTGAACTATATTATGGTATATTATCTTAAAGAAATAAGTAATAAATAGTACTAGTATTTATTATTATTAATTTTATTTTATTTTATCGTTATGGCTAATAAATTTAATATTATGAAAATAAATATATAATAGTAATAAAAATTACAAAAAGTAAAATGGCTTATGGAAAGAGAAATGTATTACAAAAATAAATAACATATACAAATGTCCTTAAAGGTAATTTTATATGAAACAGCTAGTAGCCAACATTCAACTTTACTAAACACATTTTTAGAAAATTTACAGTCAAACAGCCAACAGAAAAGGCCAACAGAAACAGTCGGTCAAACAAGCCAAGTGAAACAGCCAATTGCCAAACAGGGCCTTACTGTAATGGCAATTTAGCTCTTTTTATTCAAAAAAAAGCCAATTTAGAACCAACTAAACTACTCAAGTAGAGCTCGGCATGTACTGGGCCGTGAAGGCCCACATGTCGCTGTGTCGGGCCTCGCGTTCTCGTGCTTTAACGGATCGTGCCTAGAATTAAAGGAAATTCGTGTTGTATCGGGCTCGTTCCTCTTTTCTATAAATTAGATGCATGCACTTTCCGATTTCCATTCTATGTCATGCTAATAGGCTCCCTTACTATTTTTTATTCTGAAATATTTAAAAAATAAGGGTGTTGACATGTGGGGCAGCCCGCCTTGTTCGGACGAAATTTTTAAATAGATGTCTATGCACAACTAGGGGTGCAAATGAGTCAAGTCGGGCCGAGCCGGGCTTTACCATGTTTACGTTCTTGTTCATTTAATTTATGTGAGCTCGAGCCCGAGCCCGAGCCCTAGCTTTTAACGGAGCTCAAAAATCTGTTCAAGCTCGATTCGTTTAAAAGATTTTGTGTTCGCAAACTGTTCGTGAACGACTCATTTATTAATCGAGCTGAGTTTATAAACGAGCTTTTTTCATGAACGAGCTTACTTAAACAAGTTTTAGAGTATAACCACTTGAAAATCTAACAAAATATAATCATATCTAATAATAAAGATTAAAGTACATTACTTTATTTGATAAACAAACTAATAATTTAGAAAGAGTCAAAGAGCACTAATTTAGGAATTAAAATTTTATTTCAAAATATTTCTATTCTATTATAAATTTCAAAAGTAAAAAACATGATTTTTATTTATATTCGAAAAACGTATATATGGTAAAATATGATACATAACATAACTAGACAAACTTGTTCACGAACATAAATGAACGAGTTGTTCATGAACATAAATGAACGAGTTGTTCATGAACTTAAATGAACGAGCATACCTATGTTCATGTTCAAGCTCTTTTATTAAGCGAGGTTCAAAAGTTGTTCAAACTCGGCTCGTTTAATAAATGAACGAACATGAACGAGCTTTAAACGAGCCCGAGCCGTAGTTTATTGACCGGCTCAGCTCATTTGCACCCCTATGCACAACCCATAGATATCGATGTGTCTCTCATGTCGTGTCATGTCGAGTTTACAACAAGCTCGTGTCATGCCGGACCAAATTCGTGTTGGGTTCAAATAGCCCGCGTGCAGGGCAGCATGGCCAGACCCATGCCCAACTCTAAGCTCAAGCACTCAACCAAGAATAGTTCCTACAAAGAAAATCTATTACTTTATTATAAAACAGACACCAAAAATCATTTCCTAAAAAAATCTTTACTTTATTTATTGTTAAATTTTCCATCATTTTGATTAGCTACTTATGTATAGAAAAAGGAATACGGAGTAAATGTTTATGAAACTAATAGATGTCACATAAACATTGGTTATTTTTTTGGCAATATTTTAGTCAAATCAATATGTGAGTAATGAAAAATATATTTACTTAATATTTTGGTCAAATTAGCATATTAATATAACAAATATTTTGGTCTAATTAGCATATTAAGCATATAAAATATGCAATATGTAATCGGACTGAAATTGCAAGATGGTTAAATGACTAATGTTCAAGATTTATTAATTACGCGGTAGCTTATGGGAGAGAAATATTAAATCAAGTATATTATAAAAAAAAGGCTAAATAATTTTAGAAAATCCGTGCGTGCACGGGGCCTAATCTAGTTTTAAAAAATTGTAAGATTGTACTCATGCTAGATACACGAGATATCAAATATCTCTTCACCCTCTTAAAAAATATAAGTGTATTGTAACTAACATGAATAATTAACCAATGATGTCTTGGCCTAGTGGTTAAGACTGAGGGCCTGTGGTCTCAGGTTCGAATCCCCCGCCCCCATTTGTAATTTATATTGCCCTTGTGGCTCATTCGCACCAAAAAAAAAAAACTAACATGAATAATTACATCACCGCTTTTTTTTACCTTAATTTTATATTTTCTCCATTCTAAATACATGAGATATTTCATAATTTTATATTTCTCCATACTAAATACACGAGATATAATAGAAATTTCGTAATTTTGAGACACCACCTTGTACGAAACTTTCAAACTTCCCTAATCACTAAGCTATGAGGTGCCAGGTGTGGATCCTGCACTTGGAACCACAATAAGGACTAGTTTAGAGCTACAAGAATATCACATGCAGTACTAAAATGATAAAAGTTTGTCAACTGAACTATTGCATGTTCTTTCAGTTCCTAATTAGTTAGATAAATTTCACCCTTTTATTCTTAACTAGTTAATGCTTAAGTCACGCTCGGTTTTTTAAAATTTCACCTAGATTATTGAAATGTTGGAATGATTAAAGGGATAATGACCAAAGAAAAGACAGGACATATATATATTGGAATAATAGTTCACTAAGCAGTCATTTTACAAAGTAGACTCAGATTCTCCCACAAAAACTAAAAAAGTGCAGCAACTAACTGTTTGCAACACAGAGGCACATATATTGGAAATTTGGAATAATACTTCACTAATCAACCTTGAATTAAGCAGAGATATCTTATTTTTCACTAGATTTTTGATGATATATAATCCACTTATGTTTTAAGGAATCCATATCGGATCCCTCGGGCTAAAGAAGCGTCCTTTGACATTGATTTCGAGCATCTTCAGAAGGGCTTTAGAGTTGATACACCTTGGTGTTTTATACTGGTTAATAGACCCTCCTTGACTTATGCAGAAATCCATCAAACTCTCAAATGTGCCAGTCTTAACAAGCCTGATTTCCAATGGTCCTATAGCCTTGTCATGAGACCTGCACCTTCTGTAAGTGTAATCGAGCTCTTCTTCAACAGCTATGCAGCATTCCTCAAGGACTTGAGCAAGTGAAGCATGTAGGATTTTAGACTTGACATGTACTACTTCCCAGTATAGGACATAGTGTCCTGGCACTGAAGAGGTGTCTGCAAAGCTTGTGTACTCTAACAGGATCGCGTTGTGAGGGTCTAACAGCTTTTTTGCTGCTGTTATACTCTTGTGCAAGTCTTCCTCACTTGTCTTGTCATTGTCTAGGCTCAAAGCAACGTTTCTACGGCATATGAATTTGAACTGTGGTGCCTTATTGTAGAAGCCTGTACATTTCAGCACATCACCAATGCGGTATCTACAGAGACCTACATTATTATATGCACCAGAATTTGAACAACTAGTTAGAAATGAGCATTCTATAGCACACTGATTTATGCTAAAGTACGTTAATGAACTGAACTGAACTGAACTGAACTGAAAAATAAGCCCTGAAACTGAAATTAAGCAAAAAGGGACAGGGCCTTACCAGCAAAGGTGGTGATAACAATTTCATAATAACATCCAAGTTTGACTTGCAGAAGATCCACGAGCTTACTCGAGGGTACCTCCATTTCTTCATCAAGTGACCAAGAACTTTCGCCAAGTGGAATAAACTCGTAGTAGCACATGTTAGGCAGAAGGGTAAAGGAGACTTCAGATGGATCATCCAAGGGATTCAAGTTAATACCAAAAAAGGATTCTGTTGAAGCATACATTAGGCTGCATAATGGTAATTTTTTATCACTGTAATACTCGAGTGATGGAACATACTGTGCCATTGAACCTGTAACCACTGCTTCAATGTACTTAGCCTTAGGCCAGAGCCTACAGAGTATCCCTTTCCATGATGAACCACCACAAATCTCCTCAATCTCAGTAGCTAAACCAGGATTAGGCTGTGAAACTATGCTTGACATAGCCAATTGACATTCAGGGTCTGTAATTGAGGCATCTAACTTTCCTTTTCTTATATCATTGCAGAGTTTCACCCAGTTTTTCTCCAGAAAACTTACTGTACGCAATAAGGCTGAGGCAAAAACAGCTCCAAGACGAAGAATTTGGTGACGGAATACAAGACCAGCAAGTAACTGACAGTACATGCTTTGGGTGCTGTCTTCACACAAGATGGCCTGGTCAGGGCTAGTGTAGTCATGAAAGGGAATGTTTCTCGCTCGGCCTCTAAAATGCTTGCTCTTGTAATAGCTAGTAAGTACAGATCTTGCTGGTAGCCCACAAGAAGTAGACATTTCTGCCTTGACAAAGTTGAGGTACATGGCTTTTCCTTTATCCAAACCAGGAATGTACCTACATGCAGCATTTACACCAAAATATAATACCTGTTCAATTTTCTTTTTACCATATTATGTTAATGAGTACAATTTTACCATAAAAAATTAGCCACATAAGATCAACACGATATGACGGCATAAAAAATAAACATCAACTTAGCCGCAATGATATAGGCAAAAGAAGAAGCTTAAGTGTACTCAGTGTACTGTTAGATATGACTAGTTGGTGGTGCATAAAGCATATCAGTGTCTCTATCAACATGCTTTTTAGCCTTATGGTTGAATTTTTACTCATTGTGAAAATCTTAATGGCCTCCACTAAAACTAGGCAGAATCTAGGATTGGATAAAGGAACATGATTAGTACTTGAGAAAATTACTAAGTCCATTAAGAATATGTGATCAGTGAAAACAGTATGAACATGAATTAATTATCAGCAAACCACTGTCTTACTGGTTGACAACCGGCATGGTAAGGTTATACAAGAAAGTTCTCCTATCAAGATCCTCAGCAATTGAAGGCATCAACTTGGGTTCTCCATTTGATGTCCCTGAGCTGAAAACACATGAAAAAAACATCAGTTTTAGTTCGCGAATATATTCAGTACTAGTTCAGAGATGAAAGTAAAGACCTGCATAGCATCTCCACAATAGTATGGCCAGAAATCAGGGAAGAGTCCTCGCCATTGGCAATTCTCTGAATGTAAGGCTTAATGCCACTATAACCAATGACAGGAACAAGATTCCTGAAGGTAGAGACATCTTTCGAGCCTCTGAGATACTTGTTCAGATACTCAGTTTCACCATTCCTGGTAATAATCTCTTTTAATAGTTTCTCTTGAACTTCATCAGCCTTCAATGTAAGCCTATCTAACTCCTTCAACGCCTCCTCACCTTTGTACTCAAACTTCTTCCCGTCCATGATAAACACACACACACACACACACACAGAGACAGAAATACGCGCTGTTTTGAAAACAAAAGCCACAAGTATTTCGATCTCATGCAAGAGCCTTACAACGTAATGCACCTATATATAATGAGGACGGGCAAAGCAATAGCTAGGCTAAGTGTTCCTCCCACGTCATTGCATCCTAAAATGAGGCAATTTCTCTTGATTTGATCCACAATGTGGACCCTCCAAAAAGCCTCTTTTTTGTGATTTGAGATCAATAACTTTCCTGTCTTAAACCCATGCCAATAGATTATGATAATATATGACGCGAATTGAAACATATATATGTTAATGTTCATATGGATAGAATTATTTGTTAGACTATTACTTCAACTTTTACTTTCCATGGAAACAAAATTAGACCTACGTAAGATTCTCAAACTGTGGCATCTATTTCTTGCAATGCTATAAACATATAACTTGTTCTTTCTCAAGAGAGCTTTTACTCATTTGCTTATCTAGGAAATTAATCTTATCTAACCCCGCGAACTCATGCATGATGCATCAACCAATTTTGCAGCTATTGATTACTAGAAAATGCCTTCCTACGCAAATCTCATGTTAACAGAATATATTAGTAGATTTTATTTTATTTTAACACAATTTCTTTTTTATGGTCTGCTAGATGCAATACTCAATGGTTAAGGCATATTCTTACAGACTTCGCTACTAGCTAGTGTGGTCAGGTGTCTGAATGTCAAACTCAGACAGTCTTATGAAAATCTTTCGCCCTTTTGCTCCAAAATCAAGTCTCGAGTGCACACAGACACAGACACAGACACAGACACACAGTACATAACTGTTGGAGTACTAAGTATCCGACATGGTTACTTGAGGTGACACGCACAGAGTTAAACAGTCCATGCCCTAAACTGCCCCCAGGCCCGTAGGGAATGCAAACAACCCTACCACACAAATCCCCTTATTTTATAGGCCCTCAAACCAAGAAAGTCCACTTTATATGAGTATTATATATTTTTGTTATGGAGTATTATTTTTTGGTGATTGAATTTAGAGTATACTAGAATAAAGTATTATAAAATTATAATTTGACTATTTTTTTTATAAAGTATTTGAGTAACAAAGAATTGTTCGAAAATAAAGTAACATGAAGTATAAAGATTTTGACACATTTTAAAAAGATTAATAAAATTTTAGTCAAATATACTAAATCTTTTCCAAAAAAATATTGAAACAAATAAATGAATAAAAAAAATTAAAAGTAAAATTTTCAACAGGAAATGACATGTGTCATTCTTGGTGTCTATTTAGTATATGTAATATATAAATATTTGTCACGGATCATATATCTATACCTAGTATTTAAAAAGCAAAACCACATTTGATTAGACAACACGTGTCATCACATTTGATTAGATGACATGTGTCATCCATTCTTTCCTCCATCAATTTGGTTTTTTATTTTATTTTATTTTTCTTTGTTCTTTGATATATTATACAACTTCAATCGCCTCTTTCACTTCATATTCCTCATATAACATCAATTCACCAATTTATTCATTCAACATCTTCTACTCCATATTCCCGATTAACACTCAATATTAATACACTATTTAATTTATGTATTCTTTCAACTTTCAAAAATTACCTCTATTAAATCATATTTCCTCTCTAAAATCAAAAGCTCAATAAAATTAGAACTTAAAAAGATAGACTAAATAATCACTATACAACCGCCCGTTCAAAAAGGTAGTTCATATTTAGGGGCTGCCTCCTATATCCAATATCTTGCAAATACAGAAAGGATACGTGTTAGCTAGAACTAATCAACAAATAATGTTAGATGCATGGTTTATGAATTATCATGCATTCATGCAATTAATTAACATAACTTAAGGTGTAGAAAACTGTCACACTCTTTAGAACTTCTACTTTCTAGGCGCGTTATAGCGTGTTAAGATAAGATTATAGTTTGCTTTTACTTAATGTGTACATATATACCGTATTAGTAAGATAAGATAGTACCAAAAACTGCATCTTAACCATGTTAACTAAGGAAATATATTAGTTGCATCTTACTCATGTTACCTGATGTTTTCATATAGCATATAGAAAATGAAAAATTTGCCAGATTTTGAAATGACCTTTTACTAATTCAAGAAATTAATAGTGTAAAGGATCATGGATTAGGTGGCCGGGAAATTGATAGGAGTTCGGATTCATAATAATGACAGCAAATCACATGGGCCTTATTCGGCAATTAACTGTTAGCTGGCTGGTTTGACTAGTTGGTCGAGTTAATTGATTGTGTAAAGTATTTGGTAAATTAGTTATTATTTTATTAATTACTTAAAGTACAAAATGAACATTAAAAACATTGACATGATGCAGCGTATGCATTAAGAATCTCAATTTTAACATCCAAAGAAACTCCACCCAAATAGATAGTGCTCTTAGACTGATTAGCTTTCAAACCAGATGCTTCCGAGAAGATAGAAAAAGCTTTCATAATCCACCTAACTGGCTCAAGCCCTTGATAAATGGTTGGTAAGGGTTGTAATTCTAGACATCAGGACGAAGTCTAATGCAAAAAGCTATTATATTGAGCTTTTTAAAAATTAGTTTTTTTTTATCCCAAAGCTATCTTCCATACCTCTCATAACCAAACACTCCAATTAACTTTTAAAAGTTGTGAAACCTCTAATTCATCTCAAAAACCTATTTTTTCTCCAAAACTCTCATAACCAAACACCCCCATAATTTCAACATTTTGGGGTCCTGGAAATTGCATGGGAATTATTGTTTTTTAACTAGAAGATGGTAACATAAAAGATATGTTACTAATATCAGATAAGGATGTTAATCAATTGCGGAGTACAAAATTTGATCAACCCAACTATACTTTGTATGTATGTTTATGTGAAATGACCCTTTACTTTTGTAAGGTGTTACTACGTGCATGAGAATTTACACAGTTGTTAGAGTCCTCTCTATTTTTTCATCCATTTTCTAGCTTAAGATGATGATTCCTAGTTGTTAATCTAAGAAATGGGCGGTCCATTATTTTTAGAAAATGGAGAGGTTTTTCCTCCGTACACACCGGCTAATCAAAATTAAACTTGAGTATAGCAACTCAAATGAACCTCAATGGTGGGGCTAACACTATTGATTTTGATTTTGATGTTACACTACTTTTTTCTATTGTACTTAGATACATATAGTTAAGGTATATAATTATTGGATAAATATATTAGCATAAAAACATAATTATTAAAGTAGTATGACAAGATGGGGAAATTAATATTGGCATCTGATTCATGAAAAATATGAGGGATTTTTACAGATTGATCTTGTCAGAATACAAAACAATTTGTAGAGCAAATGAAACCACAACTTTTGATCAAAGAACCTAACATCAAATCTATGTTTCTTCAGTGCGGCATCTTCCCCTCAATTGCTATTGTGTACGTACATGTGATTTCCTTGACATTTAGGCTTGCCTTAACCAATTTAGGCATAACAAGAAACTACTTTTAGTACACCTGAATCTCATTTCTTAATCAGCAGCTTTTGTGTAAGATCGCCCCTTACCGGAAACACCACTTTGATTGCTTAACTAATTAGTTTTAGTGATTAACTAATCAGTTTTATTGTTTAACTAATTGTTTCCAGTGTTAACTGATTAGTTTTATTGCTTAACTAATTGATATAATTGCTCAACTTATATGACATTAAAAGACCGCCTTATATAAAAGTTGTATTTCTTAATAGCTTAATTGCAACAACAAGAAATAAATTTGACGAAAGAACCACTATAAACAAGCATTCATATATGAAACGGTACACACATGTAAAAGTTCGATCACCATAGGTTTTACATAGTAAACCACAAACAACGCGATATGGAATATATTTGTCTTTTGAAAAAAAAAAAAAACTCACGTGTAAAAGAGGGATCGAGGTGATTAACATGCATGCAAGTGTAGTGCGTTGTTACACTACCACATGTACTCATATTCTCCTTCGACATATGCATATGCTACATGTATATAGAAATTTTGTTTGTTGTTTTCGCTTTTTATGAACAATTAGTAGTTTATGACATACGTAATACGTTACTATGATCATGTTTTCTCCTTTTACGTACTTAAGACGGAAAGTTATAACGTTGTCCTTAAATGAAAACGAAGAAAGTACAAATTTACCTTTTGGCCCTCACACACTGTGTCAGACGTGTGGCTAAATAAGAACAGCGAATACATACGTTAGCAAACACATCCTTATCCGAGTACCCACATAAAACATATATCTAAAGGCGATGTCAAAATCATACGAACTTATTCCCTAGCACTTGTACCACACCCTACATTCAATAAGGTTGGTGCTCCCCGCATCTGCTATCTTTTTACTTATAATGAACTATCTATACATTACAACATTAAGCTTGTGTCTTATTATATACTTTTAGCCTATGTGCCTATTTTGGTTGAACATGAGTTTGAAAGCATCACAAACTGCTTCCCTTTAACTCCCAAAGAGAAGTTGTACGTGCGTACAACTTTTATGCGTATAGGCAGCGGTAAATCTAGCATTTTTATATTCGGTGGGCCGAAAGTCAATTTATAAATTTCCCTCAAAATGTTACAGAAAACATGATATTAACTAGATTTTTACATATTTTTTCAAATGAAAGCTAGGTGTATATTTATAGTATAGACAAGGGTGGATTATTGTTCAATAAGAGAGGTCAATTGACCTTCACTTAATCATTTAAATGTTTGTTAAATGTCAATATATGATGTCTTCAACCTAGTTAAAATGAGAAAGATGACATGTAAGCTCAATACAATCTATCAAATTAAGAGGTAAAGTGTTATATATGTCAATCTATATATGTATATGTTTAATATTTTGTAACATATGTGCAATATGTGTATAAAATATAATATATATTCGAACCTTTTATTTCATTACAAGTTGCTAGATTTTTTTTTTACCCAAAAAGTTACCAACTATGCTAGCCCATTTTATTTAAACTAGTGAAGTGCACGTGCAATGCACGTGATTCTTTTTTAATATTAATAAACAACAAATATTTATGAGTAATATTGATGATGTTTTTCACAAAATGTAATATACTTACATATTTTAGGAAAAAGAAACTAAAAGAAAATGTACATCCCTCATATGAATTATTCATGAGATTAACCAAAACTTGACAATCAAGTACTTGATCCGTACATGATATTTAGGTAAAATAAAGCTGTAAGACTTCTTTCGGAAGCTTGAACTACAATCTACATGATGTTTCTCAATTCGAAGTTTCTCAATTCGTTTAAATTCTTCAACCGATAATTTCACCAATTTTGACAATTATATTCGATGAATCTACGCATCATTTAAATGCTCCTTAATTATACAGATCGAGTATTCAACAACTATATTCATTTAAATATTTTGAATTATGCATATATATCCGTGTACGATGTTATTTTATGCCACACAAGAAAGAATAACGCAAAATAATTATGGATCTTAAAATGTTTTTTAACGTAAAGGAGTATGTTAAATCAATCACGTACAATCCTTATACCCAAAAAATAAATAAATAAAAACGAATCACAAAATAAAGAAGCTAGTAACTTTCTCCAAACTTCTCCACCACCTATATCATTTCCACCCCCACAAAAAAAACCACCTTCTTCCATTTTGGGTCAATCTCCTCAAAAACCCACCATCAAAATTCTCAACCTTTTGATATGATCCTCAGAATTACTCTGGTCATCTTCATTGATCTCCTGATCTCCTCTTGAAATCTCCTTCATTGTCAACTTTATTTCAAAAAAAAAATTATTGGGTTTTATGGACGATCACTAAATACGTATTAGTACCAATTTTTCTTGAATAAGTATTATTTTACCTGAATATTTATTCTTGTATATTATTTTATCGTCAATTATATCGCTGAAATTTCTAGATTTCTCATTCTTTTTCCATGTATTTTCTATGGAGAGCAATTAACTTCTTGTTCAGTTGATTATGGACATGAATGTAATTTAGCAATTAATTAATACCAAATCCTCTTTTTTAAACGTTGGTATGTGGAGCGTGTTCTAAACTGGAGGTTTTGGACAAAATCCGCTTTTCAAATCGTCGGTTACCAAACACCCGAATTAGTGGATTGACCGGCCAGACCTTTAAATTTTCCTTCAATCCGCTAAACACTCATCTATCCGCTTGTTACCAAACGCAACCTAGTTGAATTAAATTAACTGGTAGTTGACTAGTCGTTAGTTGTTTAATGTGTAAATTAATGAACATTACGAACATTGACATAAGGGTTGTAATTTTATTCATTTAAAGTACAAAATTGTTATTTTACAACCACTTCTTCAAACTCTAATTGAAAATTGAGATTTTTTAAAATTAGTTTTTTCATACCAAGACCTCTCCTCCTAGCAAAACACTGTTGTTAGATTTTTGAAATAGTCAAACTCCAATTCATTAAAACAATTTCTTTCTGCCAGCCTCTTATAACCAAACACCCCCTTCATCCATGACATTTCGTATGTAGATAAAAACCTTTAGGAACTAATTTGAAGTAATTAACTGTGTCGGGTATAATAGAAAATATAGTGCAATACTCCGGTGTTCGTAATACGTTAAGTTTTATGTTGTTAATAGGTTTATGTTTAAGATTATTATGAGCTTATGTGGTATTGAGGTTGTGTAGGTTATAATATAGTATTGCTAATTAATGTCAATTACAAAAAAGCACGCTAAGTCATTTACTCTTATTGTGCCACTTTAATATGGTATCATAGTCTCTCTAAGAACTTAGAGACTTAATATTGATTTTTGTTTTTCTGAATATAACCCTAAATTTATTTATTTTGGTGAGAAATGTTCTTCTTAAATTCTTCTCAAGATTTGTCTAGAGTCAAATTGGATGGTTGGGTGCATGTGTTCTTGCTCGCTGGTATAGTGGTATTGTAACACCCCGTATTTTTAAGCCTATTTTATTATTCTGTAATTATCGTTATTAACGTAATTACGTCCTAAATTTTTCCGATCTATCTTAACTATCTTATGATGTTCACGTTTTTATTGTGACATGATAATACTATTTGAGCCCAATTTAATTTCATACTAGAGGTTTTCATCTTGCAAGCCCAATTGATTGTTACTCACATTTCTGATTTATGATTCCTAAAGCCATGAAATTACATTTCTACCCCTTTTATTTCAAGGTCAACAAAACTCATTTCTCTTTCTTCTTCCTTTATACGTGTAACATGGATATATTGGCAGCCATTCTTGCTTGCCAAATGTTGATGACATTCTCTGTTTCTTTGACTCATAAGCTCATCCATGCATTCTCAAATAGCTACACGTACTAGAATTGTTGTAAGTTTTCTACCTCCTCTCTTTACTCATTGTTTTGGAAAATCCATGGTTTTCTTTATGTGAGCTAATTGCTTACGTTTCTTACTCTCTTTAAGCTCTATAAATTGCTGCCTTATTACCCATTAATTTCCAATTTTAAATTACACCTTCAAATTCAATTTTTACCCAGAAAGTTACATGTTATCTTCATTCTCTCTCCCCTTCGTTTTGACCACCACGGCACCACCCCTTGACCACTGCCGCTGCCACCACCATCTTCCGGCAACTCTTCCCTTCGATGATCAGAACCCAGACCCGGCGTCACTGCCCGTCGCCGGTGTCCACCGTAGCCTGCTAGACCGTGTTTTCCCCTGTTATTTGTTGATGTTGCTTCGTTGCTTTCCTGCTATTGCTTCCACTTTCATCTTCGGTCAAAAACAATTCATAAGAAGTAGGGGTTAGTACTTGTTAGTGAAGTGGGCCATAAGTTGATAAGTTGGTGGGCTTTGTGCATAAAGTTGGGTAAGTGGTCTTATTCTAAGACTCTAAGTTGATATTTATTTAAGGATCACTATTAAGTAAATGATAAATTTTATGATTGATAATGTTAAGGAGGCTAACGTAAATCATTACTAATTAGTGATGGAGCTCATGAACATTGATACTGGAGCCCGACTAAGATGATTAAGGATAATCAATTGAGGTAATTTTTATGTCCCGTACTTAAATTTATATGCCCGTATATAAAATGTGTGACTATTATGTGATTATGTGTTTATTATGTATTTTATGTGCTAAATGATATGATATATGTTTATGTTTATGTTTATGATTATGATCATGATGTTATGATGTTAAGACGTTGTTCGGAAATAATGATGATATTTATAAAGTTATTTTAAAGAAAGACGGTGTTGCTTTTGTCGGCATGGAAAAGTGAACTGAACTAGTAAATGGGCAAGTTAACGGTGGAGGCAAGTCAAAGTCAAAGTCAAATTCAAAGTTAATGTTAAAGGGAAACAGTTTCCCCCCCGAAAAGATGTAAGAAAAGTCCCGTCAAAGCCTGTACTTGCCAATGAGCTGTAAAGGAAATGATTCCTTGCCGACACAGTTTTCAAGATAACGAGATTAAATTAGTTATTTCCGAACAATAAATGCTAATGATTGATATGTGCCAAATGATTTTCAAAAATAAAACCGTTTTTACGGGCTGGAGTAATATTACTAAGTTTTCCACTCATTTTTTGATTTTTCCGTGTTTTTCCTGTTTTCCATTTTATGACGGTGTACAGGTTCGATTAAGGAGCTCAAGTTGCTCAAGTCAAAGTTATTACTGGAGATGGTAGTTTATTATGGAGATATCGAGACGAGAAATTATTTATTATGGAAATTCTATTATTGAGATTATTATTATGAGAATATTGAATTATATTTATTTTTGGGAAAATTGTATTAGTTAAAGGAATGTTGTTTGAGGATTATTTTATTTGTGGGCCCATAATCCACAGGTCCCAGGATTAATTAAGCCTAATTCCGCTGCTAATGATGAGTTAAGTGCGGTTTATTACTGTAGACACCTACTTTTGTCCCCATTCCCGAAAGGGAAGGTTCGATGATGAGAACATAAATCTCCACTCGACAACGCATCTCCTATAAAATAACGAATCTCAATTCCCCTTTTCATTTCACCCGAAATCTGCTATTTATGGAAACCTGCTAAAAATAGTAACTGTCGTAATGGGTAGTTGTTAAAAGTGGCAAGTCATAAAAGATAGAAACCTGTCAGAATTAGGTGTTGCACTCCAACATAAATACTAAAAGAGATAGAGATTATGAGAGAATCCTATTCCTAATATGATTCGAAAATAAGAGTCACGTATTAATTAAAATCCTAACGAGCCTAGAGTTCGTAACGGGCTCAGACGCATTCCGTCACAAGGTTAATACGCACTAAAAGACTCGATTAAGTCTCAAACACTCCGGATTTTAGGAATCCGAATCTGACTAAGAAAACAGCCCAGATCCTATTTTCAACGCCTGGCTCTGGGCGCCGAAATCTTCGGCGCCCAGGTCTGGGCGCTGAAATTACCTAGGACGTATTCTTTCCTAATTCCTCGTGGATTAGAGCTCTACAATTCTATCTTTCCACGAACTCTTTTCTATAAATATATCCCAAGTTCGACGTGAAAAAAGAACAACACACAATTATTATTCTGAGTATTGACTCTAAACCCCTAAACCTAAGCCTCACGCTGCAAAACTGATCACGCGTTCTGTCGCAATCGATCCATAAATCGAACAGAACGTATCCTGTCCCATAACTTGAGATTCGTTAAATAAAAGGAGAAATAGCAAAGTCAAAGTGGTTAGCTTTCTGAGAACCGTGACGCACCTCTCAAGGGTGCGTCGTAATGTGTCCCTTTTCCATGATTTAATTGCTTTCCTCGCCCTTTTTATGAAATGTTAAACTAACTAAATCTGATTGTCCTATCACGCCTAATAAATATGATATTTTTGGGAAATTGGATTATCATGCTAGGTCCCTTAATACAATCTAAATCAGATAATCGCGCTCGATCTAGTATTATATGTTGCATATTGTTAAAATCAACTCAGATTAGTTTAATAGTTAACACATGTCCCTTCAATTATTTATGCTGAGCTAGTAAAGATATCCTGCCTCTGGAGTTATCGAAGAGCGAGTACTCCTCTCGGTAGTTACAGTCCCCCGAACCCTCAATCTCTACCTTGCGGGTGTATGTTGAGAAATCCCCACACCAGGAATCACAAGGGAAACTACGGCCGTCGTGGTCAAACATAATTGCACTCCCTTTATGTCACGATAACCGAATTTTGTCAGTTTTTCTCATTGTCGTTAAAAACTGAATGGCGACTCCTATATTACTAGTCAATTGGGTGTAAACTCACAGGAAATCCAATTACACTTGATTTGACCAAAAGAAACGTCACACCCACGAGGGGCAAGGTCACGCATTAGCCTCGTGCTTTTTCGACCCCCTCACAGTGGCGACTCCACTGGGAATAGTGAAGGAAATACGCGTTCTTGTAGGTAATCAAAATAGCCGAAGGGTGAAATGATCCTACCCCGCGTTTATTTCACCATCAAGTTGGGACGACCTGAAAATCAGCATATTAATGTGAACGGGCAGAACCGCATAACGAATCTTGGCTCCCTCAGGGAGTTTGGACTAAGGATACCCATCGCCAACCGGGGGGTGCATACGCTTCGAATGTTGTCCACTCGGCACTTTCGCTAGTAGTACACCCGTCCCAAACCCAATCGCTCGCCCATTAGGTCCCTCTCATTGGTGCATGCCCCCTTGGCTTACATCGTGATTGGCCTCTTGGGCGAAATTCGTCTGTTGAAGACACTACCTCGACCGGGGCATGTGTTGGATCTGCGATATAAGCGGTACCAAGCCAGGCTCAAATAACTACCCATAGAAGCCTATCATAAACTACATGACATATTATTATTGCCTCATGATGGAATGTTAGTTATGTGTAGCGAAATATATGATTGTGTGTGACAAACTATCCTAGAAAAACCAACGACCTTAAAAATTGCCCAAACATTCATAAACCAATTTGCCAAAGAGTTATACCGAAATACGTGTTCGGCAAACCCGAACGATCGCCACAAAAATAAGCGACGCTCGGGATGGCCTGTAACGAATCCCACAAACGCTGCACAACGCGTAAGGACGTTATTAGGCAAGCACGCTAAATCAAAGTCGCATAAACAAAAACAGACGCAAACAGAAAACGAGAACCAGCCAGGGACGCATTTTCAGCGCCCCTAGATGGGCGCCGATATTTCTCACGCCCTTCTTTGGGGGCTGAAGTTGCTGCCTGGCCTTTTGGTCAGGCACAGCAGCCTCGGTGCCCACGCATGAAGAAAATACGTAGCAAAAAAAAACTTTTCGTGAAAAAAAAAATTGCTACGAGGGCGTATGAAAAAGCACTCGATTCTAAAAGCGACTTATAAAAAAATAAATAACTCTTGTGTCGTTGTTAGGCCCCCTACGACGACGATGTTCGGCACCAAAACCGAGCATGCTAATTTAAAAAATTTTGAATGTCACATGGGAAAAGAATTCAAAAAATGATGTTCGAATAAAGTCTTCAAGAAAAAATAATGTTCAAATAAAAAAATAAATAAATCCGAGTCTAGACTAGGCTATGCCAAAGTACAATCTAAATCCTAAGTCTTAGTTGTCTTATCCATAGAATCGGTCCTAATGCTTGGTGTCGTTCTGCAAGTTAAAAGGTAAACCATATTGAGTCTCCCTTCCTAACATTTAAATCAATAAGCACCCATATGTAATTGTCATCCCTTTCTAAGAATCCACGGCCTCAATACTCTCTCTCACCAATAAAAATAATATATTATAGTATTTGCGAAATGGAAACGGTCACATTCTGAAAATCATTCCCCCATAGTCGTACGTACAACCCCCAAAGTGAACCTAAGGTGTCAATACCATGGGCAAGAAAAATTAATGGCCTCAAGGCTTATGATCACATTGGGTCACAACCATCATAGTCCTCTCGAGCCACTCGCTCCTTGAAATACTCCAAAGTACGGACTAAAAGATTTTCCATGAATGCAACATGATGAACCATGAAAATACCCAAATCGACATACCATAAGGCTACCATTGGGGTAAAGCAATACACATTAAGAGGGAAGCCGCACTAATGATTCTAGTCTTGCAAAAATAAAAATTCGATCTCCCCAACTAACTACCTTGCCAACATTAAGCAAAATGGCGCATGACAAATGAACACCCAAGGGTTAAAATCTAAAGTGTCAACCAACGAAAGTTATGGTCCAATTAGCCTAAGTCTGAGAGTTGCTTGGTCAAGTATTATAGGCTTACGCCACGTCATTATTTTGAGTCTAGGCCACCTCCTTATATTCCTACACGGGTTATAATCAGAAAGATTAATGAAAGTTCAAGTCTAAATTACAATTTCCAATTAAATCCCAGAAACTGGAATCTGAAAAGAAGCAATCCAAATCATGCCACAAAAACTACATAAAGTTCTACGATGTCTACCCTTTCCAATCCTTATGTTCTTAGACGCCTTCGCTCTGGGGCCCCTGTTCGGCTCATTTAACCCATCCATGTTCTCATTGCCATAACCCAAGAAACCATTACCTCGACTCTTGTTCTTAAACTTGTTGTCAACTGCAAATCACGTACGGCCATTGACACGTGCGTCATACCTGCTCTTACACCACCATTAGCATAATGACCATATAACTTGTTTGGATACATCCTGTTGATATACCCTTGAGTCGTCCCCATGCTATTCATTGGCATTGGCTGATGTAAACTCATGACACTAGCTTGAGGCTGCAAATTGTGAGTCCTAGCAGATGTAATCCTCATGCTTGACTAATACCTATACAACTCATTCAACCTATCTTTCAAACCGTCTTGAGTCACGAATAAAAAAAAAGACAAATGAAAAGTACAAAAATATAATAAATAATAAAAAAGCAAACTTTGCAAAGCGCCTTTAAAAGTTCGTATAAAAAGAAAAAGAAGCATTTAGCGCACCAAAAAAGATCCGCCCAGAAATCATTTTCAGCGCCCAGGGCTGGGCACCGAAATCTTTAACGCCCCAGCCTGGGCGCTGAATCTCTCTGCTTGCCAAATTTTGTCCAGAAGTGCTCGTCATTTTATCCGCACATACACGGAACAATAACGAACACTTGGAGGGGTACATCACGTATTCAGATATACGTACCAAAAAACACATGAAAAGATTTTTGTGCAAATACATGTACTTAAAAAATAAAACAAATTTTTGGCTTACGGCAAAGCAGCAGATTAAAATAATAATAAACTTCACTTATTTCACCCTATTTCAAACATTACGATTCCACTCGAACGTACTTGTTTAAAATCAGCATTCTATGAAACCATTTTCTAGGCTAAGAACTACGCAAGACCTAATTCCAAATTAAATCTATTTAAGGCGGATACGTAGGCAATTCATGATTCGGGCCAACCAATTCGCAAAAATATTAAAGCCTATAGAATAAAAAGAATAAAAAATAGAGTCCCTTATTGAAATGTAATTACTTGCAATCCAAGTCGAAAGAAAATTTAAGTCAAAGGAAGAATCCAAGTCACCAAGATGCCAAAACGAGCACACATCGAAAAATAATAAGGGCACGTACCCTTGCCAGAAGGAGCACTCACACTCCTAGGCACTTAGCCAAGACTCAAAAGATCGTTTGCCTCAATTGAATAGGGGCTAGCGCGAGCGTCCATGACCTCTAAAGTACTCGACTTGACCCTCCCTAAAGAAAACTAACTCACTTAAAGACCTTCTTTCACCACCAGACATAGTCGTTCGCTTAAAGACCTTCTTTCTCCACTAGACACAGTCATGACCGCCAACAAGTAGTAAAGGCAGTAAGCTTGCAATAAAGAGGATTGTTCTACGGCATCGCCCCATCGTTCCTTCGAACTTAGGGCACCCGTTCATGGTAATTCAAATGCTTGCTAATCCCCTTTGAAAAAAAATCAGACATTGTCAATAGGACTTGGCACTTAACCAAGGCTCACCCTACTCAGACATATGACACGGGCATCTAAAATCGAAATCTGAAAGCATCATTAATGGGAAGACATAACAGCAACTGGGGGCTAAAAATTGAAATGAAATAGCTAGGGAAAGAACTAAGTATACCTTGACCTTTTGTACAGACATACACCAAGTAAATCTAAGTCAATTTGAAAACGGTTTATGTTACCACAATTCTGGAAAAGATGGCCCTAAAAGCCTAAAGCATATGCCAAACGGACACAAGTAATATCTTGACGCCGGCACCCTGGCTTCCAGCAAATCCTTAGACAGCATTCCAAAAATCGTAACAGTATTTTGATTCACTCATGTAATCCTGTATGAACCCTTCTATAAGTAGACTTACTTAGGACACCTCGGACTGTACACAGTAGGATTCAGATTTTAAATAATTTTCAAATAATTTTCAAAGACTTTTTCGAACATAATGAAGAGTCGTTGGTTTAAGCTAAGTATGCGTTTATCTCAATGTTGCAAGTGAGTCAAAGGATTTCTAAATATGATTATGGGTAAAGAAAGGCACATAGCTTTTGGTCAAAGGCACACTTCAACATGTGACTACCTTGACCATGGCAATGTCGCACAATACGACATTTACAGGAAAAGTAGCAAATCACTACTCGAACGTACCTGGCACTAAACGAGTCTGGTTCAAACTATTCATGATACATGTCACCATGAATACATAAAAACGTATGCCAAGCATTATAGCACCAAGCCAATCCCGTAGCTACAATTGGGGGCTTGAGAAAAATACTCTAAAAATGCTCGAAATGACAATTTTATCGCAAATTCTCGATGCTAATGCTATACACACGTAACAGGGGCACAATCCTAAGCTTTAATCGTGTAAAACGAACCTTAGAATGACTACAACCCCTCCCAATTTCTAAAGCACTACTTAGAATATATAAAGTCACCCCACTATCAAGGGTAACTGAAAATCGCAAGTCACCAAAACTCTGACCAAACCACTGCACATAACGCTCGCCCTATAAAGCGCCCGTTACACAGTCTACATCGTTCCAAAGCAAAAGCGAAAGAAAAAGCTAGGATAAAAACTGTCAAATTCTGCCCATAAATCATTTTTAACGCCCAGAGCTGGGCGCCGATATCTTTAACGCCCCAGCCTGGGCGCTGAATATTTCTACCTGCCAAGTTTTGCCTAGATATAAAAATAAGAAAGGAACACCTATGAATCCTCGCATCGAACGAAGTAATAAGCCGTGCAAAACCACGCAGAAGGTGCTACACTTGTTCGAGCACCTGAACGAGGCGTGATGAAGTACTCCAATGCAAAAATAATAATGATATCCCTACACCTGGAGAAATGATCTAATACATGCGGTTAGGTCACACAAGCCTACGTCGCACCATAAGTTCAACCATCCCACGGTACAAGTCTAAAAAAAAAAGAGTAAGGCATATTGCACTAATGCGGGCACGACCAAAGAGCATGTGTAAAAGAGGCAAAGACTACTTGTCGCCCAAATTCAAAATGCAAGCCCCACGACTCCTATATTAAGGATTAAAGGTAGCGAAATATTACCTACCACGGAAGGGATAGCTCGCACCTACACGAGCGGAACCCCAAGGCATCTTTCTCGGAAGAACCTACAAAAATCGTACGCCAAAAGGAAGCATCCCAACATGCATACTTGGGGGCTCCAAGCTACGAAACAACCATAGCAAAATAAAAAAATCTCGAAGCAAAAGTTTGAACAATCGAAAGGGCACGATGTTTGAGCCCACTTCATGAATGGGCCTGAACCCTATCAAGCTTCTAAGCAAACTATTCAAAATCAGTCATTGCTAAAAAAAAAATGATTCAAGCAAACTGATTAATGGACCGCACACAACGGCCATTCTATGAACGCTCGTTCGCACATACATATCATCATTCTAAGTATCGAACATTCACGAACGCATTCAAAAGGAAAAAATATATACAAGAGCGATCAAAATCTTACGCCTCAAGGTATGTTCCTCGGGCCACATAGACTCGCCCAACTATTGCAATAACTGTACGCCTTAAGAGCAACAGTTCCTTAAAATAATCGCCCCAAAGCGACAGGCACCGTAGTCCACCAATCGGCTACGGCTTCTCGAGAAAATCATCACGTTCTAAAAAAAAGAAAAAAAAAGAAAAGAGAATACATAGAACTTCCAAGTGAAATAAACGAAAAAAACAAGAAGCCCAATTGTGTCATCAAAAGACCAGCCCAAACAACACTTTCAACGCCCCACCTGGGCGTAAATTATTTCAACGCCCAGGCCTGGGCGCCAAAAATGAACCCAGGCTCAAAAAAGGCCCTAACTTCTACTAGGCCCTGCCATATTTATTCGACTTGAAAATTGCCGATTCCTTTACCGAAAGTCGCACCTCACGGCTTTGTTAAGAGTAGCACACCACTACAAAGATCGCTCGCACTTACGAGCACAATCCCAAACGCGATCAAGGACATTATAGAATGCGTATCCCCAAGGAACCTCTTTGACAAGAAATGACCGTCAAGCACGAATGCTTGGGGGCTCGAAAGAAAATATATACTATGCAAACTTAAAACAATATTCCCAGACTACGTTGTACGAAATCCCGTGTTTGGATGTCTCAAAAAATAAAACCGGTTTACGACCTCAAGACAAAGGTCGCCGTTGATATTTATACATAGTCCCCTAATCAAGGACCCAGGTAGTGGCAAAATTGAGCCGAAAAGACTAGCTCAGAACCATGAAAGATGATGACCACGAGACAATGGTCCGTCTAAGCATGTTGTCAACCCACCTTCAGGTTACAACTAAATCCGAGCATCCCTCGAAAGAATTCGCTCTTACAAGAATGAATAAAAGAAATTCTCAAAAGAAATCACGATGAACAAAAGAAATAGGGACTTGCCCACCTCAATCGGGCAAGATCGCGCCACGAACCACGCGAATCCCAAATCGAAAAGACGAATTCAGGTTCGCTCACCTCCAGCGAGCGGGGCGTCCACCCTTAGCGGACAGGGCTCGTCCACCTTCAGCGGGCGGGGTCTGCGTCACTAGCCGCGCAGGTCCTCAGTTTTCGAAAAATAGAGTCTTCAAAAAAAAAAATTGAAACAGGCTCGCCATCTTCAGCCGGCGGGGTCTACGGCGCAAACCACGTAGGTCCTCATTTTCAAAAAATAAACACAAAACAAATTTCAAAATAGATTCGTCCACTTCTATCGGACGGGGTGTCCACCCTTAGCGGACAGGTTCGCCATCTTTAGCCGGCGGGGTCTACGTCACAAAACCGCGTAGGTCCTTATTTTCAAATTTCAAAAACAGATTGGTCCACTTCTATTGGACGGGGTGTCCACCCTTAGCGGACAGGCTCGCCATCTTTAGCCGACGGGGTCTGCGTCACTAACCGCGCAGGTCCTTAATCACTGCAGCGATAACTTTTTCTGGTTTTCCGTTTTTCCAAAAAAGAACGTGTTAGGTTATGATACATATGACATTACATAGATCATGCGGAAACAACCATTAACCCAGGACAACATATTATTTACACATAATCATATAGCATAATTTAGATGCATACTCTTTGTTGCGTGCCCTCCCTAGCTGCGCCCGAACCGAACAAGAACAAGTCTTTTAGGACTCCAAGTGTCGTCCCTCCGTAGATAGTCCACAGCACGTCCGGATCCGCCTTAAGATTGACCAACTAGAATCGCCCTTAAGGTACTAGAAAATTTCGGCACTTTATGAGCAAGATGTGTGTTTTAATTTTCTCTCAAAAACTCACTTTTTGAATACTTTGAAACTTGTGTATAAATTATGACCCCTAGGCCTTTATTTATAGAGTTATGGAAAAGGAATCGTAATCCTAGTAGGATACGAATTAATTGAAATTAGAATCCTACATGAATTCTATTTAATTAATTTATCCAATTAGGAATAGAAATTTAATCATACACTGACTCTTGTAGATTCAGGAATCACGCATGAGCACAAACTCACACACACACGGCAGCCACAAGGGCTGCCCATGCGCGTGCGAGCAGCAGCCCCGCGCAGCACGGCCCACGCATCCGTGGCCCTTGGCGCGCGCTGGGCCTGCCTTGCGGTAGGCCTGGGCGCTGCCTTGGCTGGGCTTGTGGCGCGCATGCTTGCTGGGCGATGGCCCCAGCTTCGTGCTGGGCCTTCGTCCGGCAAGCCTCGTCCGATGCTAATTCGTACGATACGCTTCCGTTTAAATTTCCATTTCCGGAATCTATTTCCGATACGAACAATATTTAATATTTCCGTTTCCGGAATTATTTTCCGATTCCGGTAATATTTCCGATTCTGACAATATTTCCGTTTCCGGCAATATTTCCGATTCTGGTAATATTTCCATTTCCAATAATATTTTCCGATACGTACCATGTTTCCGTTTCCGGCAACATCTACGACTTGGATAATATTCATATTTCCGATACGATCCATATTTCCGTTTCCGGCAATATCATCGTTTCCGGAGTATTCATTTCTTGCCTGTGACGATCTTAGCTCCCACTGAAACCAAGATCCGTCGGTTCCGAATATTCATAGATGGAGTATTTAATGCCATTAAATACTTGATCCGTTTACGTACTATTTGTGTGACCCTACGGGTTCAGTCAAGAGTAAGCTGTGGATTAATATCATTAATTCCACTTGAACTGAAGCGGCCTCTAGCTAGGCATTCAGCTCACTTGATCTCACTGAATTATTAACTTGTTAATTAATACTGAACCGCATTTATTAGACTTAACATAGAATGCATACTTGGACCAAGGGCATTATTTCCTTCAGTCTCCCACTTGTCCTTAGGGACAAGTGTGCATTTCTTAATTCCTTTGTCGCTCGATGCTTGCTCTTGAACATAAGGTAAGAGTTGTCATCCTTATTATGTCCAGAGGTGTTCCTCGGTTTCAGAGTTCAACTGATCAAATAAACAGATAATCATAGCCTATGATTCATCCGAGCACGGCCATGCATTTCACAGTTTCTAGCTCTCCGAGTGGCCTTGTACAACTTTTAAGCATCTCTTCCCGATTTATGGGAGGACAATCCCAATCTTGCGATCTTGAGATTAGACTTCGTTTGATAGGTGATTACCTGAGCGTTGCCTTTATAGCCTCCTTTTACGGTGCGACGGTTGGTCAACGTCAAAGCAACCAGTTCTCAAATAAGTAATCTCAAATCACTCAGGTATTGAGGATTTAGTGTCTAATAATTTAATGAAATTTACTCATGACAGATTTTCATCTCTTACAGTAAAGTTTCATAGGTCTTGTCCGATACTAGTCTTCCCAAAGTAAGTATCTATGCAAATGATTATGACATTGCCATGTCCACATAGTTCAAGAAACAGAACTACTAGTCATCTTGCATTCTAATCGTCTAACGTTTTCTATGCGTCCAATTTTATAGAAAACTCCGATTAGGGACCATTTTCAACCTTTGACATTCAAGTTCACTTGATAGACATTTCTTAGTCACAGGACTGGTCCTGACAGTCTATCTTGAATATATCGTCAAGTTGAAGGGACTCATCATTTAATAAACCACAAATTAAATGGAAAAATGAATTTCTTTCATTTATTGTGAATGATTAACCAATAATGTTTTACAAAGATTTAAACTCTAAAACTTTAAAACATTAAACAGAGACATCAAAGCCATTCTCCAATATGCTTGATTCCCATAGCTGCAGTGTGCGAGTTGTGCTTCGCTTGCGGCAGAGGTTTAGTTAATGGATCTGATATGTTGTCATCAGTTCCAATTTTGCTTATCTCGACTTCTTTTCTTTCAACGAACTCTCGTAGAAGGTGAAATCTACGAAGTACATGCTTGACTCTCTGGTGGTGTCTAGGCTCTTTTGCCTGTGCAATAGCTCCGTTATTATCACAATACAGGGCTATTGGTCCTTTAATGGAGGGGACTACACCAAGTTCTCCTATGAACTTCCTTAGCCATATAGCTTCCTTTGCTGCTTCATGTGCAGCAATGTACTCCGCTTCAGTTGTAGAATCCGCAATGGTGCTTTGCTTAGCACTTTTCCAGCTTACTGCTCCTCCGTTGAGGCAGAAGACAAACCCAGACTGTGATCTGAAATCATCTTTGTCGGTTTGGAAACTTGCATCCGTATAGCCTTTAACAATTAATTCATCATCTCCACCATAGACCAGGAAGTCATCTTTGTGCCTTTTCAGGTACTTCAGAATGTTCTTGGCAGCAGTCCAATGCGCCTCTCCTGGGTCTGACTGGTATCTGCTCGTAGCACTGAGTGCGTACGCAATATCCGGGCGTGTACATATCATAGCATACATTATTGACCCAATCAATGATGCATATGGAATCCCATTCATTCGTCTACGCTCATCAAGTGTTTTTGGGCACTGAGTCTTGCTTAGAGTCATTCCATGAGACATGGGTAGGTAGCCTCGCTTGGAGTCCGCCATCTTGAACCTATCAAGCACCTTATTGATATAAGTGCTTTGACTAAGTCCAATCATCTTTTTAGATCTATCCCTGTAAATCTTGATGCCCAATATGTACTGTGCTTCTCCTAGATCCTTCATCGAAAAACATTTCCCAAGCCAAATCTTGACAGAGTTCAACATAGGAATGTCATTTCCGATAAGCAATATGTCGTCGACATATAATACTAGGAAAGCAATTTTGCTCCCACTGACCTTCTTGTATACACAAGATTCGTCCGCGTTCTTGATGAAACCAAAGTCACTGACTGCTTCATCAAAACGTATATTCCAGCTCCTGGATGCCTGCTTCAATCCGTAGATTGACTTCTTTAGCTTGCATACCTTTTTAGCATTCTTTGGATCCTCAAAACCTTCAGGCTGTGTCATAAACACAGTTTCTGTTAAAACGCCGTTTAAGAAAGCAGTTTTGACATCCATCTGCCATATTTCGTAATCGTAATATGCAGCGATTGCTAACATTATTCGAATAGACTTTAGCATTGCAACTGGTGAAAAGGTTTCATCGTAATCCACACCGTGGACTTGCCTGTAACCTTTTGCAACCAATCTAGCTTTGAAAACTTCAAGTTTCCCATCCTTGTCCTTTTTCAGTTTGAAAACCCATTTGCTTCCAATGGCTTGGTAGCCATCTGGCAAATCGACCAAATCCCATACTTGGTTTTCAGACATGGAGTCTAATTCAGATTGCATGGCTTCTTGCCATTGCTTGGAGCTAGGGCTCGTCATAGCTTGCTTGTAAGTCGCAGGTTCATCACTTTCAAGTAATAGAACGTCATAGCTCTCGTTCGTCAAAATACCTAAGTACCTTTCCGGTTGAGATCTATATCTTTGCGATCTACGCGGGGTAACATTTCTAGATTGACCATGATTCTCACCAGATTCTTCTAAAGATCTCTGAGTTTCATCCTCAATGTCATCTTGAGCATTCTCTAGAGTTTGTTGTTCGACTCGAATTTCTTCGAGGTCTACTTTTCTCCCACTTGTCATTTTGGAAATGTGATCTTTCTCCAAAAAGACACCATCTCGAGCAACAAACACTTTGTTCTCAGATGTATTGTAGAAGTAATACCCCTTTGTTTCCTTTGGATAGCCCACAAGGATACATTTGTCAGATTTTGGATGAAGTTTGTCTGAAATTAATCGTTTGACGTATACTTCACATCCCCAAATCTTAAGAAAAGACACATTTGGAGGCTTTCCAAACCATAATTCGTATGGAGTCTTTTCGACAGCTTTAGACGGAGCTCTATTTATAGTGAGTGCAGCTGTATTTAGTGCATGTCCCCAAAATTCTAATGGAAGTTCGGCCTGACCCATCATTGACCTGACCATGTCTAGCAAGGTTCTGTTCCTCCGTTCTGACACACCGTTCCATTGTGGTGTTCCAGGAGGAGTCAATTCTGATAGAATTCCACATTCTTTCAGATGGTCATCAAATTCATAGCTCAGATATTCACCGCCTCTATCAGACCGCAGTGCCTTAATCTTCTTGCCTAATTGATTCTCTACTTCACTCTGAAATTCCTTGAATTTGTCAAAGGATTCAGACTTATGCTTCATTAGGTAGACATATACCTACTGAAGTCATCAGTGAAAGTGATAAAGTAGCTGAAACCACCTCTAGCATTTGTACTCATTGGTCCACATACATCTGTATGGATTAAACCCAATAGTTCATTTGCTCTTTCTCCAACTTTAGAGAAAGGTTGCTTTGTCATTTTGCCAAGTAAACATGATTCGCATTTACCATAATCCTCTAAGTCAAATGGTTCTAGAATTCCTTCTCTTTGAAGTCTTTCTAAGCGTTTCAAGTTTATATGGCCTAATCGACAATGCCACAGATAGGTGAGATCTGAATCATCCTTTTTGGCCTTTTTGGTATTTATGTTATATACTTGTTTGTCGTGATCTTAATAAATAAAGTCCATTGACTAATCTAGCAGATCCATAAAACATCTCTTTAAAATAAAACGAACAACTATTGTCTTTTATTAAAAAGGAGAATCCCTTAGCATCTAAGCAAGAAACTGAAATGATGTTTTTAGTAAGACTTGGAACATGGAAACATTCTTCCAGTTCCAAAACTAGCCCGGAGGGCAACGACAAATAGTAAGTTCCTACAGCTAATGCAGCAATCCGTGCTCCATTTCCCACTCGTAGGTCGACTTCACCCTTGCTTAACTTTCTACTTCTTCTTAGTCCCTGTGGATTGGAACATAAGTGTGAGCCACAACCTGTATCTAATACCCAAGAAGTTGAATTAGCAAGTATACAGTCTATAACGAAAATACCTGAAGATGGAACGACTGTTCCGTTCTTCTGATCTTCCTTTAGCTTTGGACATTCTCTTTTGTAATGGCCTATTCCATCACAATAAAGACAGCTTGATGTGGACTTGTCCTGCTTTGATTTAGCATTGCCCTTGGACTTTCCACCTTTCTTGAATGGTCTCTTTCTAGCCTTGAGTAAATCTTTGGCTTCACAGTCCAGTACTATTTCAGCCTTTCTGACAAGGTGAATAAATTCTGCAACTGTTTCTTCTCTTGGTTCACTTAGGTATTGTTGCTTGAAGCGACCAAACCCACTGTGTAGTGAATTGAGCAAGACAGAGACTGACATCCTTTCGCTTATTGGTGTTCCTAGTAGACTTAGGCGATCAAAATATGAACACATAAGATCCACATGGAACCTCAGTGGGACGCCTACCCTCTGTTTAGTGCGAAGGAGCTGAACATGTGTTTCTTGGACCTCCATCCTATAACACCTGTTGGGAGAACTAACCTTTAGACCAGACATTGATTCAATCAACTCATGGACGTTCAGGTCCCTGTCCTCCGTACTTCCACGACAGATATCCCTCAGATTCTTGATGAGCGTAAAAGGTTCATAGGCTACAAACCTTCTAGCCCAATCATCAGGGATATTGTTCAGCATGAGACTCATAACCTTTTTGAGATCCGCATCCCAGGCGTAAAATCTCTCAGGGGTCATGTCTCTGGCATAGTAGCTTGGCATGGGATGTGACAGTACATACTCAAGTCCATTGAGTTTGACTATTTCAACTAGCTTAGCTTCCCATTCAAGAAAATTTGTCAGGTTCAGCTTGACCATAAGCTCAGAACCCATGATGATGTTTTGATTGTTGTTTGCCATATTAAAACTACAATTGAAAAGAATAAACAAATAAATAACCATTCACAGTTTCTCTTAATAAACTTAAATTCCAGCATACATGCATAATTCAATGTTTATTAAGCATTTTATTCAAGTTATGTGTTCCGGCAGGTGTGAATAAAATGATTCCAAGATCCTAAAATCATTGAAGAACTAAGCACAGTTTGTCGACTTAATCCTAGAACATCTTAGGTAAGCAAAAGCCTTTTGCTAATAGTCTAGAAACTATTCTTGGTTGATAGGTACGTCTAAGAACTTATTAGGTAAACCTATCGAATTTGCCACGACATAAAAGGACTCCTTACTTATATCGTTGAGTTTCACCAAAACTAACATGTACTCACAATTATTTGTGTACCTTGCCCCTTTAGGACCAATAAGTAACACCTCGCTGAGCGAAAACTATTACTAGATTGATGTAAAGGATATCCAAGCAAGTGTATATTTTGGCATGGCACCTTTTAACTCAATTTTTAAGTTTGGAACTTAAGGCTCTTACTATGTTGGTTAGATTTTAAGTGAACTAAAATCCTTAATCATGCAACATAATCAAGCTTTTGATCTCATGCATTTTAAGACATATTTAAAACAGTAAATAACTTAAAACATGCATAAGATATTTGTGATCTAGTATGGCCCGACTTCATCTTGAAGCTTTGACTTCAAAGTCCGTCTTGAAAATCTCCGTGGGAGGCACCATTTTCTTCAAATAGGATAAGCTATAACTAATTACAACTATTTGATGGTACGCAGACCATATTTGAATTGAAAAATAACTTTGGTGCTTTAGACCAATTACATTCAAATTAATGGTACGCAGACCATATTTTCTATCCTATTTGGGCCATACTAGTCACTTCATAACCTGCAAAACAGTACATATACAATATATACCATTCACCCATTCATTATCATGAATGGCCCACATAGCTGGTTAGTAAAACACATTATGCATCACGTAAACATTTGCAGCAATTAATCAAGGGCACCAATAATCTACCAATTATTCAGTCCTTATTAATTCTAATCAAGTTGTTTTAACCTTAAGGATTTGTAGACCTAATCAAGAGTTTATGACTAAAAAGCGCTCCCACTTAAACCAATAAATTCATATGCTTTACCAATTTTAAACATAAAAATGTATTTCTAGTCCAACCGGAAACATACAAATTTAATTAAAATTTAAAGCTCATATCAATTTATAATTGAATCCAAAATTTAATTTAATTTCAGTCGTATTTAAATTAATTCATGATTTTAATTTTAGTAAAATAATTAGAATAAATTCCATTTATTATAATTATAATATTCAAAATTAAAATCCAAAAAATTAATTCAAATTATTAATTTTAAAATTAATTGAAATTACGTGAACTGAAATTTTCAAATTAAACATTCAAAACGATCTAATCGTAACGCAAACATCCTACGCGTTGCACGCCCATGGGCCGTACGCACACAGCCATTGCTGGCCATGTGCGCGCACCCCATGCGCTCGTCGCATAGCTGCTGCTGTCCTATCGCAAGCCTCCGCACAGCGCCCCATCGCACGCGAGCTATCGCTCGCAGTGCGCGCGCGCGAGATCGCTCGCTGGGCGCGCGACATCGCTCGCTGGGCGCGCTGGCTCGCTCGCTGTGTGCGCGAGCCATCGCTCGCTGGGGCGCGACATCGCTCGTTGGGCGGGCGACATCGCGCGCTGTGCGCGCGAGCCATCGCGCGCTGTGCGCGCGAGCCATCGCTCGCTGGGGCGCGACATCGCTCGCTGGGCGAGCGACATCTCGCGCTGTGCGCGCGAGTAGTGCTGGGCGCAGCGCTCGTGGCACGCGAGCTTGCGCTCGCTGCGCGCGAGGCTGCGCGCACTTGTGCGAGGCAGCGCGCGTTGTGGCGCAGCTCGCTTGCTGCCCACACGCGACTGCCTTGGCTCGCCCTTCGCCCATGCCCATTCGTCCATTGCTCGTGGCACACGACACAAGGCAGGGCTGCTGCCTTGTGCTCGTGCACTACGCCCTTGCTCATTGCATTCGTGCCGCACGGGCGACGAGCTCCCTTGCTCGTCGTCGCATGCCCGCATTATACAACACCCCTTAAGGGTAACACGAAGCGTCCATTGCTTCGTGCGTGCAAGTTTTATGAACGAATCGCATAAAAATTTAAAATTTATATTTAAAATTAATGACAAATTAATAAATAATATTAATTTCATAATTTTAGGGCGAAAAATCGAAAATTTATTATCCAATTGATTTCCGATTGTTATGGATTCAAGTCTAGGTCATAAAAATTTAAAATTTATCATAAATTTACAATTTTATGGTGGTTTTTAATCATAGGTTTCTAATTAAATTACAATTAATTATGAAAATCAAATTAATTCTAAATTATTCTAATTTTCAACAAATTAATCATAATTACAAATTAGATTGCATAATTAACAAGACTAGGCATTCAAACTTGTTAAACATATGCAGTAGGTCAATCAAAAATTCAAGATTTATCAACAAGAATCGCAAATATTTAATTTAACATCTTAAATTTACGAAATTTTGCATTCGAAAAACTAAAACCTTCGAAAAGTCATAGTTAGGCTTCGAATTTGAGAATTCTGGGTTCGGCAGAAAAATAACTATTTTTGTCAAAATTTTAGAATGCCTTTTACATGCGGAATTGACACAAAAATCACTCAATTCGGATGAGAAATGAAGAAACTGCCGAAAAATTGCGTACGTATAATTAAATAAACGCAATTTGCAATTAATTAACAATTACGAAAATTAATCACCCCTTTTAATTCTTGCAAATTTGTAATATTTAACCATGTTCATGCAATTTAGATTATGAAAATAATAAGGGGCTCGTGATACCACTGTTAGGTTATGATACATATGACATTACATAGATCATGCGGAAACAACCATTAACCCAGGACAACATATTATTTACACATAATCATATAGCATAATTTAGATGCATACTCTTTGTTGCGTGCCCTCCCTAGCTGCGCCCGAACCGAACAAGAACAAGTCTTTTAGGACTCCAAGTGTCGTCCCTCCGTAGATAGTCCACAGCACGTCCGGATCCGCCTTAAGATTGACCAACTAGAATCGCCCTTAAGGTACTAGAAAATTTCGGCACTTTATGAGCAAGATGTGTGTTTTAATTTTCTCTCAAAAACTCACTTTTTGAATACTTTGAAACTTGTGTATAAATTATGACCCCTAGGCCTTTATTTATAGAGTTATGGAAAAGGAATCGTAATCCTAGTAGGATACGAATTAATTGAAATTAGAATCCTACATGAATTCTATTTAATTAATTTATCCAATTAGGAATAGAAATTTAATCATACACTGACTCTTGTAGATTCAGGAATCACGCATGAGCACAAACTCACACACACACGGCAGCCACAAGGGCTGCCCATGCGCGTGCGAGCAGCAGCCCCGCGCAGCACGGCCCACGCATCCGTGGCCCTTGGCGCGCGCTGGGCCTGCCTTGCGGTAGGCCTGGGCGCTGCCTTGGCTGGGCTTGTGGCGCGCATGCTTGCTGGGCGATGGCCCCAGCTTCGTGCTGGGCCTTCGTCCGGCAAGCCTCGTCCGATGCTAATTCGTACGATACGCTTCCGTTTAAATTTCCATTTCCGGAATCTATTTCCGATACGAACAATATTTAATATTTCCGTTTCCGGAATTATTTTCCGATTCCGGTAATATTTCCGATTCTGACAATATTTCCGTTTCCGGCAATATTTCCGATTCTGGTAATATTTCCATTTCCAATAATATTTTCCGATACGTACCATGTTTTCGTTTCCGGCAACATCTACGACTTGGATAATATTCATATTTCCGATACGATCCATATTTCCGTTTCCGGCAATATCATCGTTTCCGGAGTATTCATTTCTTGCCTGTGACGATCTTAGCTCCCACTGAAACCAAGATCCGTCGGTTCCGAATATTCATAGATGGAGTATTTAATGGCATTAAATACTTGATCCGTTTACGTACTATTTGTGTGACCCTACGGGTTCAGTCAAGAGTAAGCTGTGGATTAATATCATTAATTCCACTTGAACTGAAGCGGCCTCTAGCTAGGCATTCAGCTCACTTGATCTCACTGAATTATTAACTTGTTAATTAATACTGAACCGCATTTATTAGACTTAACATAGAATGCATACTTGGACCAAGGGCATTATTTCCTTCAGAACGATGTGAGTAGCTTCCCCTTTTTCCAAAGATTGGTTTTTCGTTTTTTTCAAAAAAGAACGATGTGAGTAGCTTCCCTTTTTTCCAAAGATTGGTTTTCCGTTCTTCCAAAAAAGAACGATGTGAGTAGCTTCCCCTCTCCAAAGATTGGTTTTCCGTTTTTCCAAAAAAGAACGATGTGAGTAGCTTTCCTTTTTTCCAAAATTTAAAAGAATGGTTTTCCGTTTTTTCCAAAAAGAACGATGTGCTGGATTTTCCTTCGTTTTACGTCCCATAAAAACAAGGGGGTTTTCTCGTTTAGCTAACCCTGGAAATGAGAATCTTTAAAAACGTTTTTACCTCGTGATTGGGCTTGGCCAGGCCCAATTACACTTTATAGCTTTGATTTCGAAAACATCTGTAGCTACTCCCAATGACAAAGTGAGGGAGTTTCTACGCCTCTTTAGATACTTCCAATGACAAAGTGAGGGAGTATTCTATACTATCCGTTGACAAATCCCAATGACACGTGAGGGATATATCGACATTTCAAGTGATGACCCTTAAGTCAAATGTTATCACTCGGGGGCTCGTGAGACCCTCGCGAAAACAGGTCACCATGGCTTGTGCGACGCACTCCGTCTAATACTTTGACCATCGTCTTACTCCAAGAATCAGTCAAAGTGGGGGCTAACTGTAGACACCTACTTTTGTCCCCATTCCCGAAAGGGAAGGTTCGATGATGAGAACATAAATCTCCACTCGACAACGCATCTCCTATAAAATAACGAATCTCAATTCCCCTTTTCATTTCACCCGAAACCTGCTATTTATGGAAACCTGCTAAAAATAGTAACTGCCGTAATGGGTAGTTGTTAAAAGTGGCAAGTCATTAAAGATAGAAACCTGTCAGAATTAGGTGTTGCACTCCAACATAAATCCTAAATGAGATAGAGATTATGAGAGAATCCTATTCCTAATATGATTCGAAAATAAGAGTCACGTATTAATTAAAATCCTAACGAGCCTAGAGTTCGTAACGGGCTCAGACGCATTCCGTCACAAGGTTAATACGCACTAAAAGACTCGATTAAGTCTCAAACACTCTGGACTCTAGGAATCCGAATCTGACTAAGAAAACAGCCAAGATCCTATTTTCAACGCCTGGCTCTGGGCGCCGAAATCTTCGGCGCCCAGGCCTGGGCGCTGAAATTACCTGGGACGTATTCTTTCCTAATTCCTCGTGGATTAGAGCTCTACAATTCTATCTTTCCACGAACTCTTTCTATAAATATATCCCAAGTTCGACGTGAAAAAAGAACAACACACAATTATTATTCTGAGTATTGACTCTAAACCCCTAAGCCTAAGCCTCACGCTGCAAAACTGATCACGCGTTCTGTCGCAATCGATCCATAAATCGAACAGAACGTATCCTGTCCCATAATTTGAGATTCGTTAAATAAAAGGAGAAATAGCAAAGTCAAAGTGGTTAGTTTTCTGAGAACCGTGACGCACCTCTCAAGGGTGCGTCGTAATGTGTCCCTTTTCCATGATTTAATTGCTTTCCTCGCCCTTTTTATGAACTGTTAAACTAACTAAATCTGATTGTCCTATCACGCCTAATAAATATGATATTTTTGGAAAATTGGATTATCATGCTAGGTCCCTTAATACAATCTAAATCAGATAATCGCGCTCGATCTAGTATTATATGTTGCATATTGTTAAAATCAACTCAGATTAGTTTAATAGTTAACACATGTCCCTTCAATTATTTATGCTGAGCTAGTAAGGATATCCTGCCTCTGGAGTTATCGAAGAGCGAGTACTCCTCTCGGTAGTTACAGTCCCCCGAACCCTCAATCTCTACCTTGCGGGTGTATGTTGAGAGATCCCCACACCAGGGATCACAAGGGAACCTACGGCCGTCGTGGTCAAACATAATTGCACTCCCTTTATGTCACGATAACCGGGTTTTGTCAGTTTTTCTCATTGTCGTTAAAAACTGAATGGTGACTCCTATATTACTAGTCAATTGGGTGTAAACTCACAGGAAATCCAATTACACTTGATTTGACAAAAAGAAACGTCACACCCACGAGGGACAAGGTCACGCATTAGCCTCGTGCTTTTTCGACCCCCTCACAATTACCGCTAATTAAGGAGCCAAAAAGTCGGGGCGTTACAGTATGGTATCAGAGCGGAGCCCAGCCGAAAGTGCTCTGCACTGCCTGGGTATGATCTTTGGATATGAGAAATATTTTGAGGTGTAACCGTTATTTGGGTTATTAGATGTTAAGTTTTGAGAATAAGAATTTTAAGAGAAGTGAATGACCTTTTGGGTTGTTAAAAAAGTATGTCATCGTATGATTATCAGAGTTTAGACTGAACTTAAGTTTTGAGTTATCAAGTTTCGAGGACGAAACTTTTTCTAAGAGGGTAAGGATGTAACACCCCGTATTTTTAAGCCTATTTTATTATTCTGTAATTACCGTTATTACTCTATTTGTGACAGCTCTATCTGTTGTTAAGAGTTCTTCCACCCACATGGGCCTATACCGAGAATGGTGAAGGCTAGGCTTGAAAGTAATTGGTTGACAGCCCACCCAAGTGTCTTCCTCCACCTTTGTGAGATTCTGTTGTTAAGAGTTCTTCCACCCACATGGGCTTATACCGAGAATAGTGAAGGCTAGGCTTGAAAGTAATTGGTTGACAGCCCACCCAAGTGTCTTCCTCCACCTTTGTGAGATTCTCATTTCCTATTATTTGTCTTAGGCCCGGTTTCAACTCTATTTGTGACAGCTCTATCTGTTGTTAAGAGTTCTTCCACCCACATGGGCCTATACCGAGAATGGTGAAGGCTAGGCTTGAAAGTAATTGGTTGACATCCCACCCAAGTGTCTTCCTCCACCTTTGTGAGATTCTCATTTCCTATTATTTGTCTTAGGCCCGGTTTCATAGTGGCAACCGTTTTCATTATGCCCCTTGCTTCCCACAAGGGGGTTCGAGAGATATTTTGTTGGGCAGCATTGGTGAACCACTCATCCGCGTACTTCGCCCTAAAGACCCTACTAACAAGTAAGTTGGGTTTCGAATGCATCCTCCACGCTTGTCTGAAAAGAAAGGCTAAGTTTATGGAGTTGAGGTTCCTCATTCCTAATCCCCTTCAGATTTGTGGCATTCTAAGAGGGATTGTTTTCTCCAGTAGATGGGGCGCTTGTCCATGGAGGAGGACCACCAGAACTTTAACATGAGAGAGTTGATCTTTCTGAACACTGTCTTTGGAACCAAGAATACTGCCATAAGGTGGGAGACCATAGCAATCACTATGCTATTAATTAAAATCATTTTCCCATAATGGTTTAATTTTACAAAATTCGATGAAGCCAACTTTTGTGTAATCTTCTTTACAAGAGGGGTAAAGGCACCTTTCGATATTCCATTTACTTAAATAGGGCACCCTAGGTAGGTCCCCGATTTCGGTTGTTCATGAACTCCCATGATTCCTCTTAAGATTCTCTTGAACCGGTGGTGCATATTGTTGGAAAAAATGACATAAGATTTTTGAATGCTTATCATTTCCCCAGATATGTTGCAGAACTCACTCATCACTTTCTTTAGCTCCCCAAAGTTTTGAATGATGGCATTCAGGAAAAACAAAGCATTGTCGGCAAAATACAGGTGGTTGATCATTGGTGCGTGTCGTGAGATTTTGATCCCCTCTATTGTACCTTCTGTTTGCAGCCTCGTTAGCCGGTGAGAGAGAAACTCCATACACAATATGAATAAGTAAGGCGATAAGGGATCACCTTGTCTTAACCCCGCTTTAGGAATAATCTTGGGAGACGGATCTCCATTGACTAAAATAGAGTAAGAAGCCTTTGAGACACATTGCAGTATCCAACGAACCCAGGCCTTCGGGAATTGCATTGTTTGAAGGAGTTTTCTCCAAGAAGTCCCAACTAATGCGTTCATATGCTTTGTTGAGGTCGACTTTGAGAACCGCTGCCATCCTTTTTTCCTTTTTCATTCTCTTCATGGAGTTCATCATCCCATGTGCCATGTGACAATTATCTGAGAGGAGGCGACCCGGAATAAAAGCATTTTGGAAGTCACCTGTTATTTCCTTCATGATGGTCTTCAAGCGACGAACTAAGCACTTTGAGATGATTTTGTATGAGGTATTACAAAGACTGATTGTTCTGAACTCTGCAACTGACTCGGGTCTACTAGTATTTGGGATGATTGTGATGTATGTCTCATTCATCTCTCGGAGCAGATGGCCTCCATTCAAGAAACTCAGATCCGCATTTAGGACGTCATGTGAGATAGCATCCAATTTCTTCTGGAAAAAGGCTGGTGGAACATCGTCCGGCCCAAGAGACTTATCTCCTTTCATACTAAAGACTACCTCATTTACTTCTTGCATACAAAAAGGATTATTCAAAAGACAAGCGTTAGTGTTAGATAAAATAAGAGTTGAGGGTCATCAGATGTTTCTTGCAGCCCTGAGAAGAGGTCTGTGTAGGGTGAAATCTGCCTTTATCTCAGTTGGGGAGGTGACCCATGTTCCCTCCTTTGTTTTCAAAGCTCTAACTTCATTTCTGCCCTTTCTACTTGTTGCACTCCTGAAGAAGAAGGTTGTGTTTTGACACCCAGTTAATCCCATTTCGATTTAGCTCGCTGTCTTCAGTAGTCTTCCTTGAGCTTAGCTTCCTGTTTTACTGAAATTCTGGAATTAAGGTCTGAGTTCGCCTCTTCAAGAGTGTTAATGGTATCTTGTTTCACTGCTAGGTTATTAATAATCGATCTCCAATCCAGCATATTATGTTTCTTAAAGTCAAGACACCAATGCTTGCACGCTTTTTTGCTTGAAGTGTGAACATGCTTGAACCATTAAACTCGGTCTTCCATGCCTTATTTATCATTGCAGTAGCTTGGGTCGCATTAAGGCACCACAACTCTAGTATGTAAGGCATTTTCTTTGTTGTAGGTGCCGGTGAAGAATCCAAAATAATCGGGCTATGATCAGAAATGAGTATCGGTAAGTTCCAAACGAGAGCGTTCGGGAAAGTATCAAGCCAATTTGCTGAACTATAGGCTCTATCCAGCCTCTCGTAGATTAATCCTTCCCCTTCCCTATTATTCGACCATGTGTAAGCAACCCCATGGAATGGGATATCAAGCAGACCACAATCCATCCTCCATTTTGAGAATTTATGTGCTCCTATCATAGAAGAGTTCCCCCCCCCCCCCCCCAGTTTCTGCCCTCTGAACTCAACTTGGTTAAAGTCTCCTATTGTTACCAATTTCCCAGGGTGTGACCAGATTAAACTTCTTAGAGTCCTTCAAACTGTATCCCTTTCAATCAAATAAGGGGACCCATAAACACACAACAAGTAGAAATCATTCTTCAATTCTTATTTGTATGTTTGTAGTCCAGTTGAGCAGTATCCAGTCTTGAATTGCTCTGCAAGAGAAATCTCCAGAGTCTACAAATTTTCCGATCACCTCCATGGGATAAGTTCTATCCCCAATTAATAGTTCCTCTTGATTAAAATTAATTTTTGGTCCCATTTTTTTGAGGGGAAGATTAAAATAGTTCTTTAGGTTGGGTGTGTGGGTTGAATGAGTAGTCATGATTTTGAATTAGTTGTGTATAGACGGTTTGAATAGAAATTGCGAAACTGGGTTTAATTGTTGAAAAAGTTGGTTGATGATACACGGTGGTTCAGTGATAGTTGGGTTGTTACACGGTGGTTGCCTCTAAAAATCTAGAGAGAGGGCCTCTCGGTTTAGAGAATTTTATTTTGTGGGGTGGAAAATTTTGCTTTTACTTGTAATTAAATCACGTGAAATGAGAGTCATTGAATACTTTAGAAACTTTTGTGGAAAACTTTTCTTGGGCAATCGAGTCAAGGCTACAAACTATACACCTTCATCACGACCCCATGCATGCTCTTACACGTCCGCACTCAATTGTTTTTCAATGTTGTCATAAAGAGAAGTGAACATACATTCATTTTATTGACGAAAAAATTGAAGAGAAATGTTATTCAACTCACATCAATCATCAACTTTTTTTTTTACCTTTGACTTAACATACTGACTCTAAGTCAACTCACATCAACCGACAAATCTTTCTATTCGGATTAAATTGAATTTTGAGTCTAAAAATCTTGTTCATGTTAGAGTAAATTTTTTGTTTTCGGAATCGAGTTTTTTTTTTTTTACCGATTTACTCCCTCCGTCCCAAATTAGTTGTTACACTTTCCTTTTTCGTCCGTCCCAGATTAGTTGTTACACTTCTAAATCAGGAATGACCCCACAATTATAATATTGTCCCTCTCTTCCCACTAAATTTGTTTTTGTCCCCACACCCTCTCTCATTGAATTAAAAAAATATCCCACTAACTCCTATCACATATATACTTTTCAATAAAATAACAATTGATAACCACACTACTACTTATCGCATTAAACTGTGTATCCAGGAGAGTGTAACAACTATTCTGGGACGGAGTGAGTATCTAAAAATAAACACCAAAAAGCTAGTGAGCCACGGACCACGGTCAATTAACACTTAGCGACCCCACCATTTCTGGTCAGGATAACACATTACACAACCCCTATTTCCTCTCTGCGTTTTTTTTGGTGGTAAATTCAATCAGATGGCAGTGGCTTCACTTGTCCTCCATCACCGAATCCTCTGTTTCTCAAATCCAAAACCCAATCATCATTCAACAATCAGTAAAAGAAGACAATGGTTCTTCAACTCCATTCCCAAGTATTCAACTGCCCACATAAGGGTTCGATTCTCTCTCATCACTTGTTGTTCTTCGTCTTCACCACCACCGCCGGAGACGGCTGCGCAGACGGCGGAGTCATGCGTCAACACGGGTCTCTCTCTCTTTTCTAAAGGACGGGTATGTCTGTCTGTCTGTCTTTCATTCATTTCAATGATTATGTTCTATCTTTTATGGGGTTCTGTGATGTGGGTTTGTTTCAATTTTGATGATTATTTGCTTCCTTGTGGAAATTTCATGTGAATATTTTTTTATTTTGCCTTGCTTTAGAATTTCGGAATTGGAATTTTGTTTTCTGAGTTGAATGTTTGATGGACTTTAATCTGGTTGATTGTTCAGTGAAAGAACGTGGATCGGCTTTGTGATGGATAAGAAATGAGCTAACTTGTTCTAAATTGAAATTTCAAAAATTGAAGTCCACAACTTGGTACTGGATGCTTCAAAATAATGTTTAACTATATGAAAACATGACCAATGTTGTGGGGAAAGGCTCCTTGAGTTCTTTGGCCATCCAAATTCGACAAAATCAACAATTATATGGCTTTGAATTTTCCATCTGTTGTTGATGTTCTAACTCCTTATAGTAGTAAAATGCAATTGATACTTGGAGAGGACAAGGAAGAATAAGCTCATCGCACCAAAAGTGGACCTAAGTTTGATTCACCCCTGCAGGAGCACACAACAGATTTTTGGTGCCAGTTTAATTTACTTGTCACACTTGAATTCAAATAACCAAATGAGGCAAATTTTCACCGTAGTAACCTGGTACGTTGAATCTCAAAACATCAAGAGTCAAGACAAAGTGAAGTACTTTGAATCTAAGGTTAAAAACACTTGATGAAAATGAAGTCAAGACTAAGCTTCTTATTAGTTTCTCAAGCCACCTAGGAAGTTTTATCAAAACTCCATCCTTCATGCATATCTTAGACATGTAGGAGTCTAGGACTACTCGAAATATATACTTCTTATTCTTGATTTTCTTTTTGTGTGGAAGTAAGACATTCTCCTGAAATTTTCCCCAAAAGTCACTTGATCATATAGTTTTAAGTCACACACTAGACCACTACCACAAAGTATTAAGAAGCGCACCATTAAGGCACAAAGCTCACAGCATAACCATCTGTAGGGCTAGTTCAGGATCTTTACGTACACAACCTTACTATCCTGCTCAATAATGTTTCCCAAATTTATGGCATTATGAGGCATTAATATGAGAAATTCTGCGAATGCCATAGAATATTTTCAGTAGGTGTTTCAGTTTTATAGTATTCTTAATTATGACTTAATATTTAGTCAAAGATTTGTGCCTTATTTGGTTATTCCTCCTAAGAACCCACTTTTGCCTCTTGCCTAAAGTCAAGGCTATAGGACCTCTATATTCCCGGTGTGTCTGCGTTAAGCTGCTTTAAAGTGTCATGCCCTATGTCTTCTTTAAGATACTTTACTTATCGTATTCACGTAGTTTGTTTTTTAACAGTTTCTATGAAATGCTTCGTAAGATTTATCTATGAGATATTTGTTTTTCTTGCTCATATTTGTTTGCTAACTGCTTCTTCCTTGGAATTAACCATTATTGGTGAGCATCTGTCTATTTATTTTTCTTTTTTGGTGTTGGAAGAAAGGGGTGTGAAGCCGCAGTTAGAAATAAAAATAGATCTAACTTTTCTGGGTACTTCAATAGAGTGGCAAACTAGATTAGCATTTAGAGCACCACCTCTTGTTTTGTGAATGGCTTCCCATATTGGCATATTTTATGTCCTAATAAAGCAAATGATCAGTACTGGACTTGGATACATCAGAAATGATTTGAGAATGGATACTCACTTCAAGAATCAGTAAAATACTGTAATGTAGTAGTTGGGATGAGGATACTTCATCACTCATGAGTCTTATGCAAGTACGTCATCCAAACAGTTTCTCCCGATGTAGAAAACCTAGACAACTCCAACCTCATTTTGTGTAAAATTTTGTTCTTGTTTCACCTGTTTTGGATCATTTAGACTTGATACCATTGGTTGGTGCTGATTCTGTGGGAACAAGAATACAAATTCGGCTTTCCCAATTGTTGGCTAAACTCCAAAGTCCAAAACCATCTATGTATACCTTTCCCAGAGTTTGGATTCTCATAATCATGGTACCAGTCTACTTTTGATCTTCAGATCTCAGTGAATCAGTCTTGTGATTAAGAATTCATATACGCACAGGTGCTTAGTTCATTGGATTTGGTTCCTCTTAATGAATTAGAGCCTTAGTGGTTATCTAAACACAAGCCATTGCCTTTTTTCACCATGCAATCAGTGAAGTTAAGTAATGATGAACATAGAAGCACCTATTTTCTGCCATGCAACTTGTGGAAGCTAAGTGTTTCTCTTAACGCTACAAGAACGACAAAGCATTCATGGAACAACCAGTTTTACCATGCACATAGTATAACCTCACTCAATATTTTCTCACTCATAGGTCCCCTATTGAGCAAAAAAGAAAATTTAGCCTTGGTTGTACACTGGTACGCACAACTTGCTGTACAATACAAATTTCCTCACAATGGTAATCACCCATTACAGGTCCCACTTGCCATTGGGAGCAGCCGGCTGGGGAGGTCTATGTGCATAGCCTTACTCCTAACGGGTATAAGCCAATAGAGAGGCTGGTCATTCCTTTATCTTAGCTACTTAAGTGGTACCTCTTTATGTGTCGCAATTTTGACTTTGGAATCTATTGGGGTATTTGCTCATGGTTGACCTAACAATCCAAGTTCTAGGTCTGTCGTGAATTCTTGATTCCCCAATGGAAAGAGTATATGTGTGTAGAACTGTAGATATTCTTGGTTCCCAAGTCTAGACCTTGGGATTCCAAAATCATCTTCTGAGTCTCTGACAGTAATTCGTTATCATGCACCTCCATTCTCCTTTTCAGTCTTCAGTTTTAAATTGGTATTGTTACCTGTTGCAACAAGTGATTCTCATTTTTAGTTCATTGAATTGAAAGTTGAAGCATTGTGTGTGTGACTGATAGTGGCCACTTGCATTTTGCAGGTTAGAGAAGCTCTGGTACAATTTGATACAGCACTTAGCTTAAATCCTAATACTATGGAAGCACAGGCAGCACTGTACAATAAAGCATGTTGTCATGCCTACAGGTAACAAATTGATCTTCCTTGTGATCCAAATTTGAATAAGAGTGCTTCAGAACCTGTTATCTAACTCGCCTACAGGTTTCAGAAATCTACATTGAGAGTTTATTAGTTTTCTCCATTACACAATGCGGGGCGTTTTATGATTGTAACTCGTAGGTTAAGAAGCACTTATTTAGAAAACAGAATATCAATTGACTATTGTGCTTTTTTTATTAAATTTTGTATAGAATTTCCATAAGAGAAAACAAGGGGAAATTTTTTAAAATATAACAATAATTAGGCCTTGTTTAGTTCACCTTATTTCAAGACCTTATTATTAAGTATTTCGGATAAAAAAATTACTGTAGGTTGGATTAGATAAGTATGATAAAAACAAATCTTGTGTTTGTTTATTTTTTAAAATTTTATTTATATGTAAGTTAGTATAACAAATTAACAATGATATATACTTAAATAAGAACAGTTTTAAGTATGATTTATGACATTAGATATTTAGATCTTGTAATAATAATCATAGTTTTTATTTTTGTTCTTCGTTATAAAAAAATTTATCAGTTCAGAATTGAAAAAATAAGTTCAGATTAGAAGAATAAAGTTCAGATAGGGATGATTCAGGTGAGCTAAACATCGCTTAACACATTGATTTTTATCATGCCTGACATTTTGATAGATTAAGTATAGTAGAACTAAGTTTGGGTTGCTTATATAGAGAGCAATGACAGAATTATTGTGCGGTCATAGTGTGCCATTAAGGTTAACAGGAGAAATTCTATAGGATGGAAACTAGACCGACAAAGTTGCGTATGTTGGGAATTTGGGATGGATGTGTAGGAACACCTTGAGGGATAGAATTAGGATTGTAGATGTTCAGAAGAAAGTTGGAGTTGCCGATATTCAGGATAAGATAAAGGAGAATCTACTATGCCGGTTTGGGAGGTGTCGACCAGATGATGCTCTATAAGGAAGTCGAGGAAGACCAAAAATGACTTGGATGAGGAAAGTCAAATATGACATGAAGAAAGTGGCTTTACAAGAGTATGGAGCACTAGATAGAAGCAACAGGGGAAGAGGGTCTTTGTGGGGTTCATGCATCCCATGATTCCCATCCTTTTGGGAATAAGGATGAATTGCCTGTATTAAACAAGCTTATTGTGTGTGCGAGTCTAGTGAAGTTTGAATCTCGAAAAAAATCTTGAATCATGGGCAAATATTTTATAATTCCCCATCTGCTATTTTTCTTTTTCAGGCATACTTTATGAAGGCCTTGGTGCGTTATAAAAGAAAGTAGTACATTACAATGATCATATGTCTTCACTAAAAGTAGTTCATAAATTTGCAAGCTAAATTTTTTAATGTTCAAGTAATATCCATTTGGAGTTGGGTGGGGATGGGTGTTATTGTATTTGTAGTAGACTTAAAATGCCCTTTTTTAATAAAATATAAATGAGAATTCTTATTTTCTAGCATGTCATCAAGTCGTAAAACCACCCCTGATACATATTTGTACTTCATTAAGTGTGTAGGTCTATTTGATACTTTGAGAAGCCCTTTATTGCTATGTGTGTCTGACTGAAGGTAGTAAAACTGATTGTCTTTGATAGGTTCCATTTTTTTTGTAATGTTTGCCACTTTGTTCAATTCTTTATCGTCCAAGCAATCATTAGTATAACCTCAATGCCTGTAAAAGCACACATGTCCATGGGCCATGACAAGGTGGAGGAGGTTGAAAGTATGCAGCTTCACATCTGCTGCCCGTTAAGACAGAAGCAAACAGGCGGTCATTTTAATTTAGTCCATCATTATTGGAAGAATAGTATTTGTTCTCCTCCATTGTAATTGATCACCAAATTCCTGCCTATTTTCACTTTGTTTTCTAGATTAGAGTTCCGTAACTTGTCATAATTTGATAGCCTTTATAATCTTTGTACTACCTTCTTTCCTTGAAGATTTAGCCATTGCATTTTACGTGGTCTACAATGCACACCTTTGCCATTATTATCTATAAAGCTATATTTTAAAAAGTTATTATGAAAATTCACAGTGAAAGGGATCTAATCAAATCCCACTCTATGTTGGCCAGACGGATTTAGGTGTCATGCCCGACAAGGTGTCGGAGGATCTGACATTAGATACAAAATTTTGCAGACACAGCGACACGGTCAAAGGAGTGTCTTGACTAGTTCTTTAGGCGCGGCTATTGTATAAAATATCGGAAAAATTCTTTCTGACATTTGTTTTCATAAAAATAATTAATTATAAAATAAAAGTATATAGAAATAAAATCAATGAGGGAGATAAAAACAAGGAAGAAATATGGTGTACAACTATGAGTTACGGAGTACGGCGTATATTACATGGGTTATAAAAATAAAAAATAACAAAGGAAAGGAAGAAGAAGAGGCCGTATGTTGCGGAGGAGGGCAGTAAATTGAACTTTTTGATTCTCTTTTTCTCTTCTCCCATCTCGACACTTGATTTCGGATCCTTTTTCCTCACGGGTGTCGACACTTCTCAAGGCACTTGTAGAGTGTCATGTCGCATTGACACTCGACACCCCTGGTTAACCAGGGTGTGAAAGTAACAAAGATCTCACTTGATAATATTTTATCTTGTTTATAAGCTACCAAAGACGGTCAAAATTTTCTAACTTCGACCATTTCAATAAATGCACATCTTCAAGGATAGAGGTAGTAGTAGCCTAGTATCCACTAAGATGTCGTATACTGCATGGATACATACTTCAAATCTATGGTCATGACTGCATGGATTATATCCGATCCAAAGGTTTCCTTTCTATAGGACTAGCTACCAGTCATATAAATTATTATTCTATTAGAGATGCTTTTAAACCTAAGTTGGAGAAGCTTCAAGAAATTCATAACAGCATGAACCCCTGTGCTCTTATGTTCACTAAAAATCAGTATTTTAACTACAATCAGATTTAATCAGTATAATCGGTATTATTCAGTAAAAATCAATTTTAATAAATAAAAATCAGTGACCTTTTACGGAGTACTAATGAATCAGTAAATATCAGTTTCAGTCAGTAAAAAAAATGTATTGATCGATGGTACAGATATTTTTAGTTTAAAAAAGTAGGAGAAGAGAAGAGAGGGTATAAGTACCACAGACCATATTTACTGGAAATGCCATGACTTGCTACTAAACTTGCTGATTGATTCCCTTTAAAAGAAACACATATATTGTTTTCTTCCTTCTACATACAATTATAAAATAAAAAGGTTTCTCCTTTTATTTTGGTTCCCAGATTTATCCTGGAAATACGCTTCTTGAAGATTATCTGATGAAGTAACTATTAGTATTAGTAGACATGAGGAAGAAGAACTAGGGTCATCTGAGTAATTGAAACTCTGATAATCAGTACAATGTGTCCCTTTTTGTGCATGCTGTTGTTCTCCTTCTTGTTTAATCAGTTGCTTTGTGTGAGTAGCTTCTTTTTTTTCCTGTGCGAATGGGACTCCAGTGTTTTAAAGATCTTTTGGATATTTTTAGTCAAATCTGTTAAATTGATCTTTTAGTTTCTTTCTCTTGAGGCAGGGGGGAGGGAAAGCAAGCTGCTGAGTGTTTGCGCACTGCTCTTAAAGATTATAACATCAAATTTGGGACCATCCTCAATGATCCAGATTTAGCCTCCTTCAGAGCTTTACCAGAGTTCAAGGAATTACAAGAAGAGGTTTAACTGGTCAACTTTAGTGACTGACTTCTTATTAGATACTGCTTGTTTGGGCTTCAATTGTTTTACTAAATTGTTCTTTTACTCTTTGGTTCTTTCCAATCATACAGGCGAGACTTGGTGGTGAGGATATAGGTGATAGTTTCAGGAGAGACCTCAAGCTCATTAGTGAAGTCCAAGCTCCATTTCGTGGAGTTCGGAGATTTTTTTATGTGGCATTTGCAGTAGCTGCAGGAATTTCCACTTTTTTCACAATTCCCTTGCTGTTCCGTGCAATTCAAGGAGGTGAAGGTGCTCCTGATCTATTAGATACTGCTGGAAATGCCGCTGTAAATATTGGAGGTAGATATGGAAATTTATTTCTATATGTGACATACATTTATCCAGCACGTGTTACCATCGAACACAAGGCTTTTTAACTGATACATAGTCATGTTCACACTTCACAGAAATGAGCTTGCTTGACTGTTTTCATAGAGTATCCTTTACAAATTTCTTGAAAGTAATTAAGTTATAGAATCAGCATTGTGTAGGCTTTGCTATTCTGGTGGCACTGTTCATCTGGGATAATAAAAAAGAAGAGGAGCAGATTGCACAGATATCTCGAGATGAAACTCTGTCCAGGTTACCTGTACGTCTTTCTACTAATCGGATTGTTGAATTGGTGCAGCTACGGGATGCTGTTAGACCGGTTAGTATTCATTATCTTTATGATTAACATATTATTAGGTCCCACAAAAGTGGATTTAGAGAAGATAAATATGAATAAAGGCTGACATAAATGGAATAAAGTAAAAGAGAACGGAAAGTGAGTAGAACTTAGAAGAACGGAAAGTGAGTAGAACTTAGGAAAGCGGAAGGTCCTATGAAGTAGCTGTCCTGGTGAGGGATTTGCAATGTAATTCCCTTGTTCTTTAGCCGTGTACATAATGTGATTAGCAAAATGGTCTTCGCTCTTTACCAAAAAAGGAAGAAAAAAAAGGGCTTGACTTATGTTTTACAATGGAATGGCATGAGTTTTCCCCCTTTGTGTATCATCCACCTAATTCGATGTATGCCTTTAATTAGATGTATGATGTTGGAGTTTCTCTCTTTTAGTACCCTCAAAGCTCTGACTAACTTTAATATTAGGTTATTCTGGCTGGCAAACGGGAAAGTGTTTCTTTGGCAATGCAAAAAGCTGAAAGATTTAGGACTGAGCTCCTTAGAAGAGGTGTTCTTCTAGTTCCTGTCATTTGGGGTGCAGTTGAGGCAGCTTCAGTTGAAAAGAAGGGCTTTGGGAGGTCTGTGAAGGCCGCTGCTTCTCTTCCCTCTATTGGAGTATGGATTCCTCTCTAACTTACTTTTAAATATTCTACACGTTAAGGATAATTTTTCTCCTGAAAAAGCGAGGATTTTCTTTATGAGCGTGCAACTATGGTGATGGTGTGCACGTTTTGGTCATTTCTAGTAACTAATTTATTCAGAAAGGATATTGTGTTTGCCATCAATATTCAGTGTTACTTGACAAACCTGCTAAATCTTGAGAGTTCTTTTGTGTTTTTAATTTATTTAGGATGACTTTGAGAATCGAGCTCAATCTATAACTACGAAATCAAGGTTGCAAGCTGAGATACGTTTCAAGGCTGAGGCTGTATCCCCTGCGGAATGGGAAAGGTGAATCTGCTTCCTGTAATTAAAAATTTCCTACTTGTTATCCCTTATCAGCAACATAAGAAGTGAGAATATAACCACAGGAAGGATATGCCACATTGTGGGTTTTGCTAGACTTAACTTGTCTCGTATAAAGTAACTATTTTATGATTTACCTTCCAATAAGTTGAATATCTATTGTTGTCATATTCATTGTATTAAAGACTTATTGTGTTAAAGACTTAAAGTTCATAATAAATGCAGTTTACGCTGTAAATTAGTAACTCTTCAATATGTTAAGAGTTAATTGAAATTTACTAGTTTCGTTGAAGCTTGCTCAATGTATTGTGCTTCTAGTCATGTATCAACTAGGTGTTTCCATGTAAAACATCCATGCCGTGCAATATTTTTGCCTCTCTTAGAAAAGGCTTTTCTGTACTATATGATATCTGATTAAGTTCAATCGAAATTAAATTAAACATGCATTATGAAAATTTAGAAAGATACAATTTTCTTTGGTGTTTCCAGCATTTTGAGCCATATCTTGATATTTTTTTTAAAATACTTCATACACCTGGAGTTTTGGTATATTTTACTCCTCTCTTCATGCCTCTTAGGCTCTTACAAAAAGAAGTAACTTCTCTTATTCTTTATTCTTATCTTTAGCATGTATTTCTTCATCGTGAAAGTTGAAATCCAGACCTATCTTCACTAGAAGATGACAAAATAGTTGACTTCCTATGAAATGGATTTTTGATGCATTGTAATTAATGAGAATTAGTGGATACGGTCATACGAGGGAATGGGATGGGAATTTTCTCAGCTGATGAACTTTTCAGAAAATATGCAGTCCTCGTGGTCAGCCTGACCTGATTGACATCTAGAAAATTCATATCTAAAATTTACTCTTTAGTTAAATTTCTGTAACTAAGAAAGATCTTGTAGTACAGTACTACAGTAGTACTTGGTAAGTCCCTTGTTAGACTCTCCTACCTACTAATATGACGTAGGCCCATCCATTCTAATAATACAAAAATGGAATAAAGAACTTTAGAAGAACTCCCCTTCTTTTTTGAAGGATTGAGAAGAACTCTCTAATTTGCAGTATCTAGTCTTTCTTGTCTCTGGGCCATAAATTCAATTTTATACAATTATTGTCTGCTTATCTTTCCTAATTTACTTCCTCCCCACTCACCAACTTCCCCAGATTTTAACAAAATAATGGAAAGGAAAATAAGAATGAGGAAACAAGCACATAATATATTTGAATTCAGACCCTATCTGCTTATCTTATTCATATTTCAGATGGATAACGGACCAGCAAAAATCAAAAGGAGTTACTCCTGGCGAGGATGTATACATAATCCTTCGTCTCGATGGTCGAGTCCGTACGTCAGGCAAGGTTAGTGTTCTTGGTGGATTATCTTATTCAACTCTGCTTTCTGCATATATTTGATAACTAACATTAAATGTTTTTAAAATGGCTATTTGAGGCATTTTAGATGCTATTTAGATATTTGAAATTACACTTAAAGCAAAGGTAACTAAATTATTTTTGCCTTTTAGGAAATTAAAAAAAAAAACTTTGCCCCATTGTCAAGGTGAGCCCATACGTGAGAGGGAGCGGAACAAGGGAAAGGGGAGCCCTTTCTTCATTGTATAGGAGTTGAGTATCCCTCTTTGGAAAATGAAGGTCGTACAGGGGTTTACAGCCATCCTGAATTGCTTAAATCATTAGCTGCAAAGAAAGGACGGAGGGAGGGAAGAAGAGAGAGTTAGGTCTCATTTTGTAATTAGCTTTTTCATTGGCTTTTGGATTTGACATATGGACGATATGGTCAAACAGCCAAGCAATCTGTTTGGTATATGGCTTTTTAGCCTAAATGAAAATAGCTACTGAGCATATTATTGACTTTAGGCCTTTGGGCTGTTTTACCAAAAAGTTGGTTAGTTTGTTGATAAACAGCTAGCATCATTTGGGCGAGGTTTGAGATTGGTAAGTATGATTTATTCTTGACGAAAGTGCAAGAAGATGGTAGTGTCATAATTGGGAATTTGGAAGACTTGATTTCCCTCATGGTTTTGTTGCCAATTCAACCGCTCAAATAGTGAATTTTCTTTCCATGCGATACAACCTCCTTGTTCCCGTCATTCTTAGCATGCTTAATGGAATATTCGATGTAATTTAAGCAAAGTTTAATTTGGTGAAGAAGGGCGAAAAATTAACAAAACATCATTAGCCTTTCCAAGACAATCCCCTTAGAAGGATCACTTGTGTCGTTAAATTCTTTAGTTTATTTGATGTCCAAAAATATTGAGAAAAAAGGTTGTTGAATTGGTTGTTATTACCTCCATTTCCAAATAGTTGGCAACGGTTGGAAGTTGGAAACGAGGGGATTATTTATTTATGAACGCATTTCTCATCAAGAGTTTGTATTTGTTGCCAAAACAAATTGTGTGATTTTGATATAACTTTAGAATTGTTACATTGTAGCCTCCCCTTTGGATTTTAGGATGTTTAAGGAACAGAAGTGGTAATTTTTCCTTTGCATGCATGTATTTGCTGAATTTCATCAACCATGTATGATTCCAGGGAATGCCTGACTGGCCGCAAATAGTAGAAGAGCTTCCTCCTTTGGAGAATTTGTTAAGCAAACTCGAAAAATGAGGTTCTTGCCCACATCTTCTACTTGTAAGCAATGCAGCATTTTCCTGTCAACGGCATCTCATTTTGATCTCCGATGTGTTCCTTGGATGATATAACCGGTTTAAAGCCAAGGTTAACCATTGAAGACGTGTGCGATTCAGAAGGTTTTGAGATTTCAAGTCTTTGCTGCTCATCATCTTGCTTTAGGAGACAAGATCTTACTTTAGGTTTTTGTTTTACATTTCTGTTGTGTATTTATGTTTTGCATTTCTCTGAGCAGTTTTAGCTTTCTATTGTATACCTAGTTCAACAACGTTCTTCCGAATGTTGTGGAAATTGATTCATTGGTGTATATAAGTATTTGATTATGATTTTGGAAGGGAAAATGTGTTTGAGCAAAGTACACATGCCGCTATGACTACAGAGGTTACGAAAGCCAGCCCATTTGTAAAGTAAATACATGTAAAATTGGCGCAAAGAAATGTCCAAATGGGTAAACTTTTGAGCAATTTTTAACAAAAATTGGCTAATCTTCCATGGACATCAAAAAACAATCTTAATGCCCAAATATTTTGCTAAGAGAAGATCATAATGAACAATGGCAGCTGTTGCAACCAAGTGAGAGGAGAGCTCGCTGAAGGCCATGGCCGCTATAACTTGGCGTGAGTCATTGTACTTCACTGCTCCATCTTCGCGTTGTCTGGAAATTTTTCAAGAGTGTAGGAAGAAGAAGAGGCAGCTTTGCAGGCGAGGAGGCGAAACAGGATCCTGAACTCTATAAGTAGTTCCCCCAGAATTTTTAGTATCATGGTTACATGTTAACTTGTTAAAGGTTTGATTATTAAGAACATTTTAGACGATTATGGACTTTTTCCATGTTTTAGGGAAAATCATTCATTTTAATTTACTTAGGAGTGGGTTGATTTATCAAATTAGCTAGGGATTCCTGAAACAATATGAACATTGTAATGAACAAAACAGCCATGCAAGACAGTAGTTAGCAGAGGGCTAAATTTTTTTAAACTGAACCGTGAATTAACATGTGTTTTATTTACCTGATTTTCACTTATTTTTCCTCAACTTATCAAAATTTATTTTAGCCATACCTTGTACTTAGTCATCCCTTATTTTATTTTTTCTGAATTTATCTTATCAACTTATTTTTTATGAAATAAGAGGAGATAAGGTGAATAGAGCTTTAGTAATACAAGTAACCGCGATGAGAAAAACAGTAATGAACATTGTGTTACACCACAACACAACCTTGGTGCCCTGAACCATGTTAGTTTAACAAGTCAAACTTCAAGTTGGTGTATACAAAGTCAAAACTAATTACAATATATTATGCCTATACCTCCCCAGCTTCGTGCCCTCAACTATGTTAATTGAAGAATCCAATTCAAAACATAATGCTAATACCCACCTTCGTGACCCCAACTATGTCAGTTTATCAAGTCAAAAAAAGCTGTCGCCACCAAATTTATCAGTACAAAAGACACAACATAAAACAGAATACAATCCCAGAAAACTCAAAAATACAAAAAATAAATGGGGACAAAAACAGCAACCTCATCTCTTCCCCTTCTCTTGGTTTTCTGTCTTCTTCTTACAATGTCGAATTGCTTAGAAGACAGCAATGAGTACGCGATGATGAGTTCAGAGACAGACCGGCGTGTATTATTGGATGGTATACTTGGATCATTCATATCCTACTTAGTCATGGACAAGAACCGAGTTCCCTGTTCAGAGAAAGGCACTAGTTACTACAACTGCTCCCCTAATGGTACTGCTAATCCTTATGAACGTGGTTGCCAGAGAATTACTGGCTGCGCACGGTATTAGTCATTTCTATTATTATTATTATTATTCCTTGTTTATTCTTTGGCGTTCCATCTTATATAGATGATGAATTTGTTGTTTGTATTAATATTTATTTATATTAATAATGCGAATGATTAAGAAACTATGTTTTTTGTTCCAACATTATGTATTTGTGTTTTGTGTTTTTGATATTGTTGTAATCTTTTTTCAAGTTAAATGTTAAATTATTTGTGTGACTAGGGTTTGGCTTTCCTTTTGTTGCTTCTTGCAAACTTGCTTATAGGTACGGAGGAGAGTTAAAAAGGAAAGACCCTTCGAAAACTTTCACCTTCAAATTTTTCGAGTATGAACGACAGAACGAAAAACAAATTGATCATCATTTAGCCTTTCTCTACTTTCTTTAACTCCATTAAAAATCAAACATATCGCGACACCAATATGGTTCCCTCTCCTGTATGTTTCTTACCGTCATCTCTCTTTCTTTCCCTTTCTTTCATTCTTCGACTAAGTTGCTAGACTAGGGTTTAAAATCCAGAAGTTCAACAAAAGCCATGGAAAATAAGTCATTCGACAACTTTTGTATAAGACCGCCTTACCGAAAAGACCACTTTGATTGTTTAACTAATTGATTTCGTTGCTTAACTAATTAATTTCATTGCTTAACTAATTGGAGTCATTGCTTGACTAATTGGAGTCAGCGCTTAACTAATTAGTTCAGTGTTTAACTAATTGATTCCATTGCTTAACTTATATGACATCAAAATGGTCTTTAGTGTAAGACCGCCTTATATAAAAATTTGTAATAAGCCCTTTGTGTTAATTACTTCATATACATGCAAAATTTACCAAGCATTAGGTTGAAGGGGGTTCGTCCTTCATAAAATCCTCAAATAAAGTTTATATTTCAATATTTTTGACTAACTTTTAAAAATTATAATACAAATCGTTTGTTTCCAAATCATGTCTAATTGCATAAGTATCTTCTAGGGTCATAAAATTCAAATTTAAATCTCTGAATTATGAGCTTGATCCCTACTATTGACTCCAAGTGCTCCAAAGAACCAGCAGTTCGACTGTACTACCACGCTTATTGATTGATATCACAAGTCGGTCAAATTCTTGAAAAAATGGTTGCAAATCTAAGCACAAGATTCTTTTCCTAGTGACTCATAACCAGCTATTATTAGTTTCCTTCACTTTCAAATCAAATTCGACTCATAACCATCACAAATGTTTGACAATTGACAACAAATAGATTAGCAAGGTCTTCACCTTACAGAGAAATGGAAGATGAAGGTGATGAAAGCACAAAAAGTTGCTAATAGCCTCAACTTCCATATGTCTAGGATAAAATGCTAAGGATTACTAGCATCCTTGCCATACAAAATATCATTAGTATCACCTCCTCACACATTATGCATAAGTCATGAAGTTGGCAACAGCTAAACCAGACAACTGATACATACAAAAAAAAAAAATGCAGTGTAACAAACACGATAAAGACTTCACACAGTTGGTTTAGGAACATTTTCAGGAGAGTTGATTTCCGGACATAGAAAGAGCCCAATGGAAAGTAAAGCACCTTGATGGACCTCATTCAGTTGTGATACAAGAATCCTCTGGTTTGGAATCATCTGGCTTAGGTTTTGATGGTGCCACTGGAGAGGGAGACTCTTCTGGCCCCATTTCTGTTTTCAGATCCTTAATGCTCTGCTCCAGTTCATCAATGCGATTACCCATGTCATCTAGTGCAATTGTGGTTAAGAACACAACAGTATGGAAGATTATGGCACAGTAATTTTAACCAAGGCAAGAAAAAACAATAGCCAAAAATTAACAAACTACCAACAACTAATGTTAACATTTGAATAATGGTCTTTTAAGGTGGAATTTGGTAACAAAGCGAAGTTATGCCATCTTTGAGAAGCCTAAACCAAAAGCACGCCGAGAAAGGAAATAATTTCCATTCACAGCATAATTTCCAATCAGCACTGTCTCATCAGCAGTATAATTCATGTGGTAAGAAAAGTCGGGTCATAAAAGACTAAAAGCATACCTAGGAAGGGAATTTCTTTTTAATACAAGGAGTAGCAGACACTGTGGGTCAATGTACTATGTATAAGAGATAACTAAAAAAGGATATTTTTCGTAACAATACTCTCAGACATTGCTTGAAACCTAGTTTGCTGCAAAACAAATTTTCATGTCAACAACAGCATTAGGATATACTTGTATTATAAAGGGGTACACGAAGCACCATTTACCATTTGCTGAAGAAGGTTTTGTACCTGGAATACAAAGAAAAAAAAACAAATAAGTAATGCGGAACAATACTTCGTTCAAAAAGTACAAAGACCCCCAAGTGTTATACAGACATATACTACATAGTCAGCAACAAAAATAAGTCAATGGTAACATGACATGAATCTTATTGGGAGTTAGAAAAATGCAATCAATCAAGTTCTATTCAGTGAGATAATCAAGATGCAATTTGCTAGAAAGAAAATACTACAGCCACAGACATGAACATGCCCGCAAAAAAAAGTTGATCCATAGCAGAGAAACTGGTATAAAGAGGATTACTTCTGAGGGGCAAGTTGAAAAAAAAAATTAGAACACTAAAAAACCACCAAAAAAGTTGCAAGTCACGCGAAAGGAAAAAAAAAAGTAACTTTACTGGGAAAATGAAACGAAAACCAAAGTATCATACTTTATAGTGATAACATCTCAAACTAAGCCAAATGTCAAACAACTTACAAATGCAGCCATGTCAGTGGTATTTTGCTTAGGTTCATCTGAATCATGTCCATCCTGCAATAAAATCAGCAGAATATTGTCCAATCAGTTACTCAAAATGCTTAATACGAAGTATAAGCATAACTAAACAAGCAGATATGATCAATGGATCATTTATAAACTAGGCATGAAAGCTATACACACGATTTTATTGTTAACAGAACTACAATCTCATAACCATACATATTCACAAAGAATTACAATTCAAAAGTCGTGAAACACCAAATAATATCAGGACATATCATCCCAGGAACCTAGATTCTTATCCAGCTCATAGTCAAGTCAATAGGATATCAAAAACATGAGATTACCACAGAAAATGGCCATGCTAGGTAAGTAACCTTGACACAATTCCACCTACTTGAAGATACATATTCCTAGACTTAACTTACCATGATTACCATTTTATTCTCCTAACAATCATCGTTCTGTCCAGCTATCAATTCATAGCACAACGATAAGCACCACTTATTGGTGAGAGTGATAAATGAGAAGAAATCTCATTTAGAGACCATGCTTCATGATGCAATGGCAATAAAATGAAATAAGAATGAGATTAAAGCATCTTATTTACAAACCATCTTCTTTGCTCCGTATTGAAGGTTTCGAATTGCTTTTAACAAAACAAATAGCTACTCGGGCTTCAAAAAAAAGCATGGGAAACGAAATGTTGGGCTAAAAGAATAAATCCTGTGATGTGGAACCATAGTCTTTTTACAAACCACAAAATCTATTTTTAATACACCTGGGAATTTCTTCAACAATTTACGTTATTTTTCAAACCTTAATCTCATATTCAACAAAATCAAAACTCCTAAAAAATCATCGACCCGACATCACAAAATAATCAATTACCCAAAATACCTATATTAAGATGAAAAAAATCAACGCCCCTCTTTCAGAAAAATCCACATTTTAACATAAAAGAGATGATAGATTAAACTAATTGCAAGATTGAGCAATTAAATTGATCAAAATGCATAATTATTGTGCAATTATAAACGAATTTCAAAAAACTGAATCGCATTCCCACAAAACCCTAGATTACATAAAGTGAGATGGGAATTGGGGGGAATATTTTTTCAAAAAAAAAAAGAAAAAACGAAGAAAAGAGTGTACCATTGTTGTTGCTGAGTGATTAGGGTTTCGAATCGTCGATTTTGCGCAGATTTGGATCAGAAATTTGAGGGGATGTAATGAATGGCTTTCTTATGAAAGAACTCCGTTTGTTTTGTTTTGAAAGGGGGGCGCGCGTGAGTGGAGAAAAGCTTCAGCTATATCAGAAAAAATCAAAATGGAGGAAAAACGCAAGGAACGAATTTGAAAGGACTAAAATACCCCTCAGTATTAAATACCAAGTACTTCGTAAGTTCGTAAGTCGAAATAAGTTAACCTAAGCACCAAAGTATGTGGGTGCTATCATACCAACACTAATGCACTGGATTCCATAAGAATTTCATAGTTAAGCGTGTTTAGGCGAGAGTAGTATTAGGATGGGAAGTATTCGTGTTGCAACCCTTTAAAATAAGGAATTGGAGTTTGCTCAAGTGGTGAGCTTTTCCTTCTTCCTTATCATATTCTAGGGTTCGTATTTTTATTATCAAGAACTACGTATTGAGATTTATGCAACAAAGACATGGAAGGATCATAAGAAAACTCCAATGGTTGAAAAAAGGAATCTGCTCTCAAAAAAAAATGTGAGCAGATAGCACACCATTGAAATACAATGACATAAGTAGCTCTAAAAATTTTTATAGCTATTTTGGGCATGTAGCCCAAAATAGAAAACTGGGAAAATACAAACCAATTGTGGCTCACGCGTGAAAACAACTCACAAATATATTGGTCCGTGTCATTAGAATCATCTTGCACTTTCAATCACAATATTACTTACCACCAAGTATAATTTAATCAACATGTTTTAAACGTAATCAATAGTCAAATTTGGCTTCATAACCATTGCATGGTGTTTTATGAAATGAAATGGAGGAAAATATCAACTTTCTTTTATTTCGTTTTGAAAAAAGTGATCACTTTTAAAACAAATATTTGACGGTTAAGATGCTGAAATGGGATTTATACAAGCAAAATGATGCTGAAATAAGGAGCTATAAGATATGCAGCCCACCAATGTAAATATTTGTAGCTTAAATTAATTGTAGATATAAATATGATGTGACAAACTTAACTCATCGTTGGAGTTGTTCTAAGTAACAAGTCCAAGACTTAGAAAAATTAATGGAATTTATTAACAAAGAGTAGTGAATTTAGACACAGTAGATTAGTAGTTTTAATCTTTTAAGGGTAGTGGAAGGATCTGTTTTACTAGTAGATAATAAAAATGTTAATGGTTACAATCGCAAGTTGGCAAATGTGTATGATCAAATTGAAAAACTTATAACTATAGAGGGGGTATGAACTTTTTTTTTTTTTATACTATGTATTAAACGCGGGACATCCTCAATGTATGAATTTGATAATTTCAAAAGGCGGCGTTTTAAAATGAGCAAAATTTTTGTAGATGCGGAGTATAGAGAATTTAATAGATCGTCTAGCTACAACCGTTTTCAATGTAGGTTCTTAATACGAAAATTGTTGTAGAAGGTCATTATTGCCTTAAATCATGCGAACACATAATAAGGTGCAATATTGATTACGCATTTTAATGTTACCTCTCTAAAAAAAACATTAAAAAGAGAAACAATGCAATTAATGAAAGATATAGAAAACTTTGTCTAGCCCATCATAATTAAATTTATCTATATGATAATAAATAAAAATAGTTAATACTTTCATGTACCATATGGTGTTATCACTCTTTCAACAAGTACCATACATTAAAAATAAGCTGAACATTGTGTTGTGCAATATGGTACTCGTGACCTCAAGCAGCACACTATGTACTTGACAACCGAGTTACTTCACATTATATGTCATCATTTTAAAACTAAATAAATGACAATACATGCAATAATAAAAATAACAAAATGAATTGTCCATTGCATTAATGAATTTGATTTATTAAGGACTTCTTATTATTTATGTACCAGTTCGAAATTTTAAACTCATGACAAACCTTCAAATTTATTTAAGTAAATGGGTCAAATATTATGGAATTCATGTTGAGCGCCTCGATTTCGATTCGTATTAACTCAATATTAAGACTATAGTTGGTTAACTTATTTTGTCTAAACTTATCTTATATTAAGGGCATTCTGTTCACCTTAAAAAAAATCTCAGGTCTAATAAGTTCAGATAAGTTCCACTAAGTTCAGATTAGTTTCAATATTAATAATATTATTATTAATAATATTACTCCGTATAATTATTATTTATATAATTATTATTATAATTATTATAATTTTTTATTATTATAATTTTTTATTATTATTATTCTTTATTTACTTCGTATTATTATTATTATTATTATTATTATTATTATTATTATTATTATTATTATTGTTATTGTTATTATTATTATTAAGTTTCAATAAGTTCAGATAAGTTCAGATCAGTTAAGTTCAGGTCAAATAAGTTGAATAGAACGCACTCTAATTCACCACAACTTGTCTGCTTTTATTTACATCGATTGAAATTTAAAACAAAAGAGTTTACCTACAAAGTAAATTAAACTACTCCGTAGTAAAACATTAAAACAACATAAGCTTGTAAGCCTCAAGGCCCTATTGTTGGTGGAGATGAGCATGCGACATTGAAATTGCAACCTTCATAAATCAAATTTACATGTACGCTCCAGTGACATCTCACAATTCACAATGACCTTTGTGACAACTGACAAGTGACAACTTCGTAGGACAGTCTTGCACAAATATATAAGGGACTTGATTATTGATGGAAGCTAGTAGGGGAAGATATAGAAATTCTTGGACAACTTAATTATGTGGGCTTGCTAGTGTCTTGATATCCTTTGTCTCTCCCCAACTTGGCAGAGACTAAACTTCATAGGAGTACCACCAACTCCCAAACAATTAAGTTGGGAAGCTTCTTTTAGATAAACTATTTCCAAAGCAACCGACAAGTTTGTGAGGGGGTCGAAAAAGCACGAGGCTAATGCGTGACCTCGTCCCTCGTGGGTGTGACGCTTCTTTTTGTCAAATCAAGTGTAATTGGATTTCCTGTGAGTTTACACCCAATTGACTAATAATATAGGAGTCGACATTCAGTTTTTAACGACAATGAGAAAAACTGACAAAACCCGGTTATCGTGATATAAAGGGAGTGCAATTATGTTTGACCATGACGGCCGTAGGTTCCCTTGTGATCCCTGGTGGTGGGGATCGCTCAACGTACACCCGCAGGGTAGAGATTGAGGGTTCGGGGGACTGTAACTACCGAGAGGAGTACTCGCTCTTCGATAACTCCAGAGGCAGGATATCCTTACTAGCTCAGCATAAATAATTGAAGGGACATGTGTTAACTATTAAACTAATATGAGTTGATTTTATCAATATGCAACATATAGTACTAGATCGAGCGCGATTATCTGATTTAGATTGTTTTAAGGGACCTAGCATGATAATCCAATTTCCCAAAAATATCATATTTATTAAGCGTGATCGAACAATCAGATTTTAGTTAGTTTAACAGTTCATAAAAGGGCGAGGAAAGCAATTAAACCATGGAAAAGGGACACATTACGACGCACCCTTGAGAGGTGCGTCACGGTTCTCAGAAAACTAACCACTTTGACTTTGCTATTTCTCCTTTTATTTAACGAATCTCAAATTATGGGACGGGATACGTTCTGTTCGATTTATGGATCGATTGCGACAGAACGCGTGATCAGTTTTGCAGCGTGAGGCTTAGGCTTAGGGGTTTAGAGTCAATACTCAGAATAATAATTGTGTGTTGTGTTCTTCTCACGTCGAACTTAAGGCCCGGCCTATTTATAGAAAAGAGTTCGTGGAAAGATAGAATTGCAGAACTCTAATCCACGAGGAATTAGGAAAAAAACACGTACCAGGTATTTTCAGCGCCCAGAGTCAGGCGTTGAAAATAGGATTTGGGCTGTTTTTCTTAGTCAGATTCGGATCCCTAGAATTCGGAGTATTTGAGATCTAATTGAGTCTTTTAGTGCGTATTAACCTTGTGACGGGATGCGTCTGGGCCCGTTACGAACTCTAGGCTCGTTAGGATTTTAATTAATACGTGACTCTTATTTTCGAATCATATTAGGAATAGGATTCTCTCGCAATTTCTATCTCATTTAGGATTTATGTTGGAGTGCAACACCTAATTTTGACAGGTTTCTATCTTTTATGACTTGCCACTTTTAACAACTACCCATTTACGGCAGTTACTATTTTTAGCAGGTTTCCATAAATAGCAAGTTTCTATAAATAGCAGGTTTCGGGTGAAATGAAAAGGGGAATTGAGATTCGTTATTTTATAGGAGATGTGTTGTCAAGTGGAGATTTACGTTTTCATCATCGAACCTTCCCTTTCGGGAATGGGGACAAAAGTAGGTGTCTACAATTAGCCCCCACTTTGACCGAGTCTTGGAGTAAGACGATGGTCAAAGTATTAGACGGAGTGCGTCGCACAAGCCATGGTGACCTATTTCGGCGAGGGTCTCACGAGCCCCCGAGTGATAACATTTGACTTAAGGGTCATCACTTGAAGTGTCGACATATCCCTCACGTGTCATTGGGATTTGTCAACGGATAGTATAGAAACTCCCTCACTTTGTCATTGGAAGTATCTAAAGAGACGTAGAAACTCCCTCACTTTGTCATTGGGAGTAGCTACAGATGTTTTCGAAATCAAAGCTATAAAGTGTAATTGGGCCTGGCCAAGCCCAATCACGAGGTAAAAATATTTTTAAAGATTCTCATTTTCAGGGTTAGCTAAACGAGAAAACCCCCTTGTTTTTATGGGACGTAAAACGAAGGAAAATCCAGCACATCGTTCTTTTTTGGAAAAACGGAAAACCAATCCTTTAATTTTTGAAAAAAGGGAAAGCTACTCACATCGTTCTTTTTTGGAAAAACGGAAAACCAGAAAAAGTTATCGCTGCAGCGACTAACGACTTGCGCGGTTAGTGACGCAGACCCCGCCGGCTAAAGATGGCGAGCCTGTCCGCTAAGGGTGGACACCCCGTCCGATAGAAGTGGACGAATCTATTTTTGAAATTTGAAAATAAGGACCTACGCGGTTTTGTGACGTAGAGCCCACTGGCTAAAGATGGCGAACCTGTCCGCTAAGGGTGGACACCCCGTCCGATAGAAGTGGACGAATCTATTTTGAAATTTGTTTTGTGCTCTTTGAAAATAAGGACCTACGTGGTTTGTGACGTAGACCCCGCCAGCTAAAGATGGCGAGCCTGTTTCATTTTTGTTTTTTGAAGATTCTATTTTTCGAAAACTGAGGACCTGTGTGGCTAGTGATGCAGACCCCGCCCGCTGAGGGTGGGCGAGCCCATTTTGAATTTCTTGCTTTTTCATTTTGCCTATGTAGAAGGTCTTTTTGCGATTATAACCTGTTGGTGGGTCGCAATATTTCCCGATTAGGTGTGTCCTACAAGTGGGTCCACACTGTGTATATTTTTTTTGTTAACGATATTGCAAAAAATACCGTTTTTGGGAAAGAAATGTCCAGATAACGGATGTTTTACACAAATAGGGATTGCGCGTGCCCGACAGCGAATATTCGCTGTCTGGGAAACACTTTCAGCGCCCAGCTCTGGGCGCGAGAATTTCTAACGCCCAGAGCTGGGCGTTGAAAATGCGAAGGGGAGACTGGTCTTTAAATACGCGGACCGTCTCCTTCCTTTCCCATTTCCGCCATTTTCGCTCAAACTCCTCACCTCTTTCAACTGATTTTTTTGCTCGTTTCTTCACTTTTCTTTGCGAATTCTACTCCAAGTCACTCCCTAATCTTCCCAGTGTAAGTAATTTTCAGTAATTTTGAGCTTTTTTGTCAATTTCAGTATTTTTGGTCAAGTTTTTTGTGCATGAAATTGATTTGGGGGTTTTTGATTTTGTGCCCCTTTCCTTCAATCAGATAGTTGGAAATGTTCTACATAACATGTTAATTAGTTTGTGCATGTTAATTTTCGCAAGTATGCTGATTTTTGTTGAATTTGGGTATGTTTATGCTAGCCCCCAAGTATTCCTACGACTCTAGTGTTTTCTTACAATGTAGGTGTTTTTGGTATATTGCTTGCGTTCCTCATAATTCATGAATGACAAATTATGGAAGAATTTTGATTTTGTTGGAGTTAATAATAAATTTTCTATTTAGGGAATTTTTGCTCAATATGAACTTAGTATCATGTTTTTAGGGAACAAAAATTGTATGACTCCATTTTATGAGCGGAATGCACTTTTTTAGTGATTGGTGTGAGTGCCAATTTTGTTAAAGGTATAATGCCTTGTTGTATCGTTGATCAGCATGTCTGACGAGTTCTCACCTCCTTCTGGTGGCCACGAGGAGCGTGGCATGACGCGTCAGTCTACTGGCGCGGGACCCCTATGGGTGGGTCCTAAGTTCTACGACGGTCAAGACCTACACTACGACCTAGAGCACCACGTGACTACCCGCCTTCACGCGAGGAGGGACACTACGGTTCGCGGCTACGGTGCAGCGACGAGCGAGACTATTTTTGGTTTCCTGAGTTCGGACGCCCAGGCTTTGGTGAGGGCGAGCTCACTTTTTCCGGTGGTCGAGACCTTCTGGGAGATACAGCGGCTTAACATCTCCCTGTCCTTTCTGCGGTCGCTTATGAGGTGGTGGTGGGATACCACCAACACATTCCATTTTCCTTGGGGTAAGATGACGATCACTCCTGAGGACTACACGGCTTTGACGGGCTTGACCTTTACAGGGAACCCCGTTCGCCTTGGGTCGGATGGCCCACCGCCGACTGTTGCTGAGGGTACCAGGCTCCTGGGCTCGTGGATGGGCATGAGATTGCCTTCGTACCAGCCCCGTGGGATACCTTTTGCTGACCTGATGTAGGCCCTGGAGCATGGGGTGGAGAAGTCGTCTTCGAGACAGGCCCGGCTGTTCTACCTCCATTTTATTACTTCCACTTTTCTATCGGTTCCGACTGACACCTTTGACCCGAGGTGGATAGGCATGGTGGGGGACGTGTCTACGCTGGGTGACTATTGCTGGGGCGATTTGGGCTACGCGACGCTCGTCGGCCAGATGAGTTTGGCGGTGCGCGACTCGAACCCGTGTAGACGTCACTTTGTCATTACATTAGCGGGAGTGCCGCGTTTGATCGAGGTATGTGCCTAGCCTTTTTTTTGTTTTCTCGCTTTCACCGGGCCCCTCTTTTTTTTTTTTTGACGTATTATTGTCTTTTCCTTTTATAGCTGTGGGATTTTGAGCACTTGCCTTGGCTGGCTCCCCGAAAGGGGCAGAGGCCTTTGGAGTACCCTGCCGGTCGTCGTTGGGGTTGGAAGAAGAAGCTGACTGCGCGTCCATCGCCCGATACCGTGTGGGACCTCATTCGGGGCGGGAACCCTGAGCATGTACAGAATCTTATCCTCTATCTCGTATTTCGTCATTTTTCTTTTATTTTCTATGTGCTAGATCTGACCGTGTCCGTACGAAACAGGTGGTTTGGACCCCATGGCTCTCCTTTAGGGGTACTCATGCTTCGGTCAGGGATAGTTATGCCCTGAGCCAGATGCGGGTCTTGTTCGTTGGCCGCCGCGACCATGTCTGGTACCTGGGAGAGCGGGTACGTATGCAGACGGTCGGGGTTTTTTCGGTGCCTAAGCCTCCACCTGCGACCATGCTGTCTACTCGTTCGATAGGCGAGTCGTGGAGGGTCTACTCGAGGACTGGTGTGCCGGCGAAGGAGTTGGTGATAGCGAGAGCTAGCTATTATCAGTTTATCCAGGATTCCCTTCGTCTCCGTGAGCCTGGCGTTGTGAGTTGCTCTCTCTTTCTGTACTAATTTCTTTTTGTTAGGGTTTTCATGCTCGTGCTTATGTATTTATGTTTACTGTGTTTTGTGCAGGAGTATCCTGACCCTTTGTTAGGGGGATGGGTGCCTCCCGATGCTCGGATCTCGTATACCAGAGAGAGTGGATCCGAGATTGTGGAGACTGTCCCGGAAGACCGGGTTTTCCATGCTCCGCTCCCTGAGGGAGTACAGGCGGTATGCACCTTTTATTTGTGCATTCTTCTTATATCTTTGTTTTTTTCTTTTGTTACTAACATTCCTGTTTTAGGTTCCGGCCCGTACGGCTAACGCGATGGTGGGGGTGATCAACCGGTTGAAGTCCGCGTTGGTTCGGGCCCGATCTGCACTTTCTTGTAGGAGCCCCCACTCCACTTGGGTAATGTGCCCTCTTTTTTCCTTTTGATCTGTACCTTTTGTTTGGCTTTCCGTTACTTACCCTCCTTTTTGTTTTTGCAGACGGGGGCTGGACGAGCCGGGGTCGACGACGCAGGTCCCTCGGGTGGGGGACGCGGTCGTGAGGAGAGAGAGAGGGCACGGCACTCGCCCCTACGGCATCGCCGTTCCGATGTGGGGACGAGTTCTTCCGGGGAGAGGTCCGAGCCGGAGCGTAGGCGACGTTCCGTGTCGGTGGCTCGAGAGCCTAGCCCCGAGTTGCAGCCACAGCCTCATTTTTGGGGTGATTCTGGCTGGGGGTCCTCATACCACGGGGAGTGGAGTGGATGGACCGGCGAGGCTTGGAGACATGAAGACGATGACGAGTCTTAGGCTTACCTCCTGTTTTGTATATATGAAGGAAATAATGCCCTTGGTCCAAGTATGCATTCTATGTTAAGTCTAATAAATGCGGTTCAGTATTAATTAACAAGTTAATAATTCAGTGAGATCAAGTGAGCTGAATGCCTAGCTAGAGGCCGCTTCAGTTCAAGTGGAATTAATGATATTAATCCACAGCTTACTCTTGACTGAACCCGTAGGGTCACACAAATAGTACGTAAACGGATCAAGTATTTAATGGCATTAAATACTCCATCTATGAATATTCGGAACCGACGGATCTTGGTTTCAGTGGGAGCTAAGATCGTCACAGGCAAGAAATGAATACTCCGGAAACGATGATATTGCCGGAAACGGAAATATGGATCGTATCGGAAATATGAATATTATCCAAGTCGTAGATGTTGCCGGAAACGGAAACATGGTACGTATCGGAAAATATTATTGGAAATGGAAATATTACCAGAATCGGAAATATTGCCGGAAACGGAAATATTGTCAGAATCGGAAATATTACCGGAATCGGAAAATAATTCCGGAAACGGAAATATTAAATATTTGTTCGAAACGGAAATTAATTCCGGAATCGGAAATATTAAATATTGTTCGTATCGGAAATAAATTCCGGAACTGGAAATTTAATCGGAAGCGTATCGTACGAATTAGCATCGGACGAGGCCTGCCGGACGAAGGCCCAGCACGAAGCCGGGCCATCGCCCAGCAAGCACGCACGCCACAAGCCCAGCCAAGGCAGCGCCCAGGCCTACCGCAAGGCAGGCCCAGCGCGCGCCAAGGCCACGGATGCGTGGGCCGCGCTGCGTGGGCTGCTGCTCGCACGCGCATGGGCAGCCCTTGTGGCTGCCGTGTGTGTGTGAGTTTGTGCTCATGCGTGATTCCTAAATCTACAAGAGTCAGTGTATGATTAAATTTCTATTCCTAATTGGATAAATTAATTAAATAGAATTCATGTAGGATTCTAATTTCAATTAATTCGTATCCTACTAGGATTACGATTCCTTTTCCATAACTCTATAAATAAAGGCCTAGGGGTCATTATTTACATAACAAGTTTTAAGTATTCAAAACTAAGATTTTTAAGCAGAAAAATCAGCCAACATTCTTGCCTACCTAACCGAAAATATTAGAACCTTAAGGGCGATTCTAGTTGGTCAATCTTAAGGCGGATCCGGACGTGCTGTGGACTATCTACGGAGGGACGACACTTGGAGTCCTAAAGACTTGTTCTTGTTCGGTTCGGGCGCAGCTAGGGAAGGCACGCAACAAAGAGTATGCATCTAAACTATGCTAAATGATTATGTGTAAATAATATGTTTCCTGGCTTTATGGTTTTTCCGCATGATTTATGAACTGTCATATGAATCATAACCTAACAGTGGTATCACGAGCCCCTTATTATTTTCATAATCTAAATTGCATGAACATGGTTAAATATTACAAATTTGCAAGAATTAAAAGGGGTGATTAATTTTCGTAATTGTTAATTAATTGCAAATTGCGTTTATTTAATTATACGTACGCAGTTTTTCGGCAGTTTCTTCGTTACTCATCCAAATTGAGTGATTTTTGTGTCAATTCCGCATGTAAAAGGCATTCTAAAATTTTGACAAAATTAGTATTTTTCTGCCGAACCCAGAATTCTCAAATTCGAAGCCTAACTATGACTTTTCGAAGGTTTTAGTTTTTCGAATGCAAAATTTCGTAAATTTAAGATGTTAAATTAAATATTTGCGATTCTTGTTGATAAATCTTGAATTTTTGATTAACCTACTGCATATGTTTAACAAGTTTGAATGCCTAGTCTTGTTAATTATGCAATCTAATTTGTAATTATGATTAATTTGTTGAAAATTAGAATAATTTAGAATTAATTTGATTTTCATAATTAATTGTAATTTAATTAGAAACCTATGATTAAAAACCACCATAAAAATTGTAAATTTACGATAAATTTTAAATTTTTATGACCTAGACTTGAATCCATAACAATCGGAAATCAATTGGATAATAAATTTTCGATTTTTCGCCCTAAAATTATGAAATTAATATTATTTATTAATTTGTCATTAATTTTAAATATAAATTTTAAATTTTTATGCGATTCGTTCATAAAACTTGCACGCACGAAGCAATGGACGTTTCGTGTTACCCTTAAGGGGTGTTGTATAATGCGGGCATGCGACGACGAGCAAGGGAGCTCGTCGCCCGTGCGGCACGAATGCAATGAGCAAGGGCGTAGTGCACGAGCACAAGGCAGCAGCCCTGCCTTGTGTCGTGTGCCACGAGCAATGAACGAATGGGCATGGGCGAAAGGCGAGCCAAGGCAGTCGCGTGTGGGCAGCAAGCGAGCTGCGCCACAACGCGCGCTGCCTCGCACAAGAGCGCGCAGCCTCGCGCGCAGCGAGCGCAAGCTCGCGTGCCACGAGCGCTGCGCCCAGCATTACTCGCGCGCACAGCGCGCGATGTCGCGCCCCAGCGAGCGATGGCTCGCGCCAGCGAGCGATGGCTCGCGCGCGCAGCGAGCGATGTCGCGCGCCCAGCGAGCGATGTCGCGCGCCCAGCGAGCGATGGCTCGCGCGCACAGCGCGCGATGTCGCGCGCCCAGCGAGCGATGTTGCGCGCGCGCACTGCGAGCGATAGCTCGCGTGCGATGAGCGCTGGCGCGCGCAGCGAGCACAATGTGTGCGGAGGCTTGCGATAGGGAAGCAGCAGCTATGCGACGAGCGCATGGGCTGCGCGCACATGGCCAGCAATGGCTGTGTGCGTACGGTCCATGGGCGTGCAACGCGTAGGGTGTTTGCGTTACGATTAGATCGTTTTGAATGTTTAATTTGAAAATTTCAGTTCACGTAATTTTAATTAATTTTAAAATTAATAATTTGAATTATTTTTCTTGGATTTTAATTTTGAATATTATAATTATAATAAATGTTATTTATTCTAATTATTTTACTAAAATTAAAATCATGAATTAATTTAAATACGACTGAAATTAAATTAAATTTTTTGGATTCAATTATAAATTGATATGAGCTTTAAATTTTAATTAAATTTGTATGTTTCCGGTTGGACTAGAAATACATTTTTATGTTTAAAATTGGTAAAGCATATGAATTTATTGGTTTAAGTGGGAGCGCTTTTTAGTCATAAACTCTTGATTAGGTCTACAAATCCTTAAGGTTAAAACAACTTGATTAGAATTAATAAGGACTGAATAATTGGTAGATTATTGGTGCCCTTGATTAATTGCTGCAAATGTTTACGTGATGCATAATGTGTTTTACTAACCAGCTATGTGGGCCATTCATGATAATGAATGGGTGAATGGTATATATTGTATATGTACTGTTTTGCAGGTTATGAAGTGACTAGTATGGCCCAAATAGGATAGAAAATATGGTCTGCGTACCATTAATTTGAATGTAATTGGTCTAAAGTACCAAAGTTATTTTTCAATTCAAATATGGTCTGCGAACCATCAAATAGTTGTAATTAGTTATAGCTTATCCTATTTGAAGAAAATGGTGCCTCCCACGGAGATTTTCAAGACGGACTTTGAAGTCAAAGCTTCAAGATGAAGTCGGGCCATACTAGATCACAAATATCTTATGCATGTTTTAAGTTATTTATTGTTTTAAATATGTCTTAAAATGCATGAGATCAAAAGCTTGATTATGTTGCATGATTAAGGATTTTAGTTCACTTAAAATCTAACCAACATAGTAAGAGCCTTAAGTTCCAAACTTAAAAATTGAGTTAAAAGGTGCCATTCCAAAATATACACTTGCTTGGATATCCTTTACATCAATCTAGTAATAGTTTTCGCTCAGCGAGGTGTTACTTATTGGTCCTAAAGGGGCAAGGTACACAAATAATTGTGAGTACATGTTAGTTTTGGTGAAACTCAACGATATAAGTAAGGAGTCCTTTTATGTCGTGGCAAATTCGATAGGTTTACCTAATAAGTTCTTAGACGTACCTATCAACCAAGAATAGTTTCTAGACTATTAGCAAAAGGCTTTTGCTTACCTAAGATGTTCTAGGATTAAGTCGACAAACTGTGCTTAGTTCTTCAATGATTTTAGGATCTTGGAATCATTTTATTCACACCTGCCGGAACAATAAAATCGAATAAAATGCTAATAACTTGTTTGAATTGCATGGTTGCTTTAATTTCAAGTTATTATTCATGATAAATGTTTAGACTTTGCATGCTTCAATGTATGTTTTAATTATTGTTTATAATTAAATATCTTGCACTGCAATAAATCCTTTTAGAAAGGTAACAGTAAATTTCCTCGATTGGTAGTGAATCCAAGAACGATTCACGGAAATGAGAGAAAGTGAGCAATTTAAAATGTACGTTTCTTATATCGACTTTTATGGTTGTTTTCGAGTATCAAAGTCGAATGGCAAACCGATTGGTGCTTGTGAATTCAAAATACAATGTGGTTTTGAGATCATAAAGCATTGAGTTTAAACGCTCAGCTTTACCAATGGTTAACAACCTAAAATCCTTTTTCCATTTAATTCTCGAATGAGTCTAGTTCCTAGACATTCGAATAGATCGATGCTTAGAGAACTTTAGAAGCTTCTGGTAAGATCATCTAGTTGAAACAGAATATTCAACATAAATTAAAATGGTAAAGAACCTTGTTGGTGACATTGGACATGTCTAACAAAGTATAAAAGTCAACACTAAAGAATTCAATTCTTAAGACTATAAGAAAGGGTACAAGAAATAGGAAAACGAGGAACAAATGAAAGGAATTTACGATTCCGTTTCTACCTATAAATTTATGTTTAAAGAGAAGTGACCTAGCAATCAAACTTCCTTGGTATCATATACCGCTTGAGGTTCTTACTTCGGTAATAACTCAAATAAATGGAAGCTAGGATACACTAATGACCTACAAGTGGGAAATGAAGCATGGCAATGCTACATTAGTTGTAGGATCATCTAGTTTGTTTTAAGTCCTTTCAAAGGCTGGAACTTAATGGCTATTTTGTTCCATAATCAGCATACCTAAATTTCTGCTTCAAACACAGAAAGACTCACATTCAGAAGAACAAAAACAATGCTTGTTTGTTTGTTTATTTGAATGAAATGGTCAATTACTGGTTGAGTCAATATGTTTGATTAAAACAAACAACTCTTTAAAGAACTTTACTAGGTTCAAATCAAACCCTTGATTTGAGTTCCATTAAATCTTTGGCATTGTTTCTTAGACCATATCAACAAGTTAACATTCATAAGCTCTATTTTGATGGACTTTTGAAAGTTGGTTGATTTCTAGATCAACTTAAGACAAGCTAGTCTTACTTGTTGAAAGTAACAAAGAATATGAACTATTGTTAGAACGCCTAGACGATAGAGTTCAAAGCTAAAGAAAGGTTTTATGACTTTATTATTTCACATGGATTTGAGTGAATATAGGTTTATTTACTCAAATGTGATATAAGTTGAATCTGTTTGGCTAGTTCAAAGAATCAGAAGTATAAAATCCACTCGGCAAGAAATCATAAAGATCTAGGTTAGATCATGTTGATGATTACTTGAGACCAAATATGATCATCAATGATTGTGTGTTGTAATTTCACAATCTAGCTCCATAAGATATGGCATATCTACGTTGGAATGATCGAAGTCAAATAGTACTTGATTCGATCAATGATGAATCATAAAGACTTTTCCTATAATTTCAAAAACAAAATGCTCAACTACCACCAAACTAAACCAAATTCGTCAAAGCTATTGAAAAGTAATTTCAGGATATCTTTTCAATTATATATATCTAAAGAGTTGCTAAACTCAGTGGGAGCTTAGTGTTTGTTATTCAACAAACTAAGGCCCAAGTCTAGATATATGTTTCATTGTGATTTATTCAAATGAGACACAAGGGTATTGTTTCTACCACGAATTTTTGAGAACATAATGTTTGTTTGCTCGAAATAATGTCCTTTTGGAGATTCGTTTCCAAAATGACAAGTGGGAGAAAATAGACCTCGAAAGTTTTCGAGGCGAACAACAAACATAAACGGACATTCCGGAGGCTTTTCGAAGTGCTTCAGAAAATCCGAACTAATTCTTTAAGGACTTTAGAAGTGGCTTTAAAGAATAGACTTCTCTTAGAAGACTTTACAAGTGCTTCAAAGAGAACAGAATATTCAAAGGACTTTCAAGTGGCTATTGATATTCTGTTGTTTGATGTTCTATACCCAAGTAGGCATAGAGTTCAAGTCACTGAAACTATGAGATTCTTCTATAGTGAAGAAACATGGAGTTCAGGTCCCTGAAACTATGCAATTCTTCTATTAGATAGTGAAGAAACCTACAACTTGCAGTCAAACTATTATCATGTAGATTAATGAGTTTGTGACTTGTAAGAAAGCTATGACGAAATATAGATTCCCTAAAATGGTTAGAGGCCATATATAGACTATATGTTTTAAATGGTTAAAAGCCATAAAACATACTCAATGTTTTGATGACAAAATTGAAATTTTGTTGATTTGCAAGAATAGTTTCACACCTATTGGTTGCAAGTTTGTTTTAAGGATAAAAACCATCAAACATGGAATTGTGTTCACACACAAAGCTAGATTAGTTGCTAAAGGTTACAAGCAAATTCATGGCATGGATTGTGTTGAAACCTCATGCAAAATCGTAATGCTTAAGTCTATAATTCAAGCAATGATTGCATATTGGTACATATGGCAATTGGATGACAAAACGTATTCCTCAATCAAATGATGGAATACAATATGTACATGGTATGTCATAGAGTTTGTGGATCCAAATAAATGCTTGAAAAGGAAAGCTAGCTTATAAAATCTAAGTACAGATTTAAGCAAGCAATTGGGAATTGGAACTGTATTTTAGTAAAACTAATAAGTATTTTAGTTTCATAAAATATACATGATTCTTATAGATATATAAGAAGTTTAGTGGGAGTACTTAAAACTTAATTGGTCCTATGTGTATCACACACATATCTCTCTATTGTGAAATAACATTCAAATGCTAATGACTTAGATTTGAAATTATTCATCAATAATGGACCATGGCGAAACTTAGTACATACTGGGTATTAAGATCTATTTACAGAAATCTTATGATATTGTTTTGGATTAAGTAATGGCATTTACTAAATCAAACACGAAAGTCTCCATTGGAGATATTCGACCCATGTGAATAAATCTAAGTAAAGGATGTTTGAACTATGTATAAGCATTTACTAAGTTAAACATCAAAGTGTCTAAATGAGATTCTTAACCTATATTATATGTCAAAGAATTTAGCTGGATTCAGTATCTGCTGAAATTGAATAAGCTAAAGTTACATGAATAGAATTCAATTGGGAATTATTCTGCAAAAGAATTTATCATGTATGATATAATATGAGGATCGCCAAAAACGTATCGTATGACTTTAGCCATGACGAACATATACCAATCTCTATTGATCTAAGTGAAGATCAACTAGATTGAGATCAAGAATACTTATGGTACTTGAAAAGGTACATAGGAATAGTTCTTGATTCAAGGAAATAAAGATATGCTAAATATTGATGCTACACGCAGAAACACTGGCAAAGGATCAAGCAAGACCCCTTTGGAGTTAACCATTGGCAAGGACGAGCTATAGAGCATCGTGTTTTGAAATGGCAACATGGGTTGGAGACCATGAGTTGTTGCGTGGGAAATTAAAATAATGATTTCTATGTTCTAAGATATAGTTGAGAGTATTCCACATATCTGTGAACTGCTTGGATAAGTAATTCCAAACAAAGCATCACTAGCAACCTATAAAGTTGAAGTAAAAGTAATTATTGCCTAAGAAGCAATAAAACAGGGTTGTTTAAAGTTCTTCACTGAACTTGGGTAGATCACCTATCTGCTGGCTTGATGATTCTTCATTGAAAAATGCGTAGAACCACTCTTGAAGCAAGAAAAACGTCTGCTAACTTGATGGTTCTTCATTGCAAAATGAGTAAAACCACCATCGAAGTAAGAAAGACTAGATCACATAATAAACAAACTCGAAAAGATCTTATCATCATATCTCGAAGCACATTCGATGAAAAGGATATTAAGATTGGCAAAGCATGATAACTAAACCTATGCAACAAGTGAGAAGCAACACTCACATTGTAGCACTGGAAATCAAGCATAGCTTTGAATTCCATGAATTGTTTTAAAAGATGGGTTTGAGGCCCATGGTTATAAAACATTGGGGTTGAACATTTATCATGTATGAAATGTATTTTCATATTCCATTTAATCTTGGTTTAGTATTAAATGATGAGTCCCTTCAATTTGACGATATATTCAAGATAGACTGTCAGGACCAGTCCTGTGACTAAGAAATGTCTATCAAGTGAACTTGAATGTCAAAGGTTGAAAATGGTCCCTAATCGGAGTTTTCTATAAAATTGGACGCATAGAAAACGTTAGACGATTAGAATGCAAGATGACTAGTAGTTCTGTTTCTTGAACTATGTGGACATGGCAATGTCATAATCATTTGCATAGATACTTACTTTGGGAAGACTAGTATCGGACAAGACCTATGAAACTTTACTGTAAGAGATGAAAGTCTGTCATAAGTAAATTTCATTAAATTATTAGACACTAAATCCTCAATACCTGAGTGATTTGAGATTACTTGTTTGAGAACTGGTTGCTTTGACGTTGACCAACCGTCGCACCGTAAAAGGAGGCTATAAAGGCAACGCTCAGGTAATCACCTATCAAACGAAGTCTAATCTCAAGATCGCAAGATTGGGATTGTCCTCCCATAAATCGGGATGAGATGCTTAAAAGTTGTACAAGGCCACTCGGAGAGCTAGAAACTGTGAAATGCATGGCCGTGCTCGGATGAATCATAGGCTATGATTATCTGTTTATTTGATCAGTTGAACTCTGAAACCGAGGAACACCTCTGGACATAATAAGGATGACAACTCTTACCTTATGTTCAAGAGCAAGCATCGAGCGACAAAGGAATTAGGAAATGCACACTTGTCCCTAAGGACAAGTGGGAGACTGAAGGAAATAATGCCCTTGGTCCAAGTATGCATTCTATGTTAAGTCTAATAAATGCGGTTCAGTATTAATTAACAAGTTAATAATTCAGTGAGATCAAGTGAGCTGAATGCCTAGCTAGAGGCCGCTTCAGTTCAAGTGGAATTAATGATATTAATCCACAGCTTACTCTTGACTGAACCCGTAGGGTCACACAAATAGTACGTAAACGGATCAAGTATTTAATGGCATTAAATACTCCATCTATGAATATTCGGAACCGACGGATCTTGGTTTCAGTGGGAGCTAAGATCGTCACAGGCAAGAAATGAATACTCCGGAAACGATGATATTGCCGGGAACGGAAATATGGATCGTATCGGAAATATGAATATTATCCAAGTCGTAGATGTTGCCGGAAACGGAAACATGGTACGTATCGGAAAATATTATTGGAAATGGAAATATTACCAGAATCGGAAATATTGCCGGAAACGGAAATATTGTCAGAATCGGAAATATTACCGGAATCGGAAAATAATTCCGGAAACGGAAATATTAAATATTTGTTCGAAACGGAAATTAATTCCGGAATCGGAAATATTAAATATTGTTCGTATCGGAAATAAATTCCGGAACTGGAAATTTAATCGGAAGCGTATCGTACGAATTAGCATCGGACGAGGCCTGCCGGACGAAGGCCCAGCACGAAGCCGGGCCATCGCCCAGCAAGCACGCACGCCACAAGCCCAGCCAAGGCAGCGCCCAGGCCTACCGCAAGGCAGGCCCAGCGCGCGCCAAGGCCACGGATGCGTGGGCCGCGCTGCGTGGGCTGCTGCTCGCACGCGCATGGGCAGCCCTTGTGGCTGCCGTGTGTGTGTGAGTTTGTGCTCATGCGTGATTCCTAAATCTACAAGAGTCAGTGTATGATTAAATTTCTATTCCTAATTGGATAAATTAATTAAATAGAATTCATGTAGGATTCTAATTTCAATTAATTCGTATCCTACTAGGATTACGATTCCTTTTCCATAACTCTATAAATAAAGGCCTAGGGGTCATTATTTACATAACAAGTTTTAAGTATTCAAAACTAAGATTTTTAAGCAGAAAAATCAGCCAACATTCTTGCCTACCTAACCGAAAATATTAGAACCTTAAGGGCGATTCTAGTTGGTCAATCTTAAGGCGGATCCGGACGTGCTGTGGACTATCTACGGAGGGACGACACTTGGAGTCCTAAAGACTTGTTCTTGTTCGGTTCGGGCGCAGCTAGGGAAGGCACGCAACAAAGAGTATGCATCTAAACTATGCTAAATGATTATGTGTAAATAATATGTTTCCTGGCTTTATGGTTTTTCCGCATGATTTATGAACTGTCATATGAATCATAACCTAACAATATATTCATTCTTGTATTCCGCATGTATATATATTTTATTTTTTGCGAATTTTGGGTGCAAGAATGTTTTGAGCCTTCCATGGGCTTTGCCTCAACATATTATAGCAATATTAGCTTTCTAAACCAACGACGAATTTTGAAAAGAGAAAGAATTCCATAAAAATAATGAGTTCATACAAGAGTGCACACATATTTTTAGACTAGCCGACTACTTGGGGTATTACATATGCATGTTCACTATTTTTCGTTTTTTGCCGACTCGTGCCATACTCCTTTGTTGGGATTGTTCCTGAAAATTCTCGTGTCTTTGTTTTCATTCTTTTTGGCCTTGCCCGTGCGTGGGTTGGGGTATAGTGCCCTTTGTAATATCCTTTTGTCTTGATGTGCTCCATGACTTTAGTATTTTTTAATTTTTATTGGACCGAATCCTTGATAAGGATTGCCTACGTATCTTGTCAGAATCAGGTCGCGCGTAGTTCTAGCTATGATTTTTTGAAATTTTTGAAAGGAGCGTTTATTACACATCTGCTACCCCCCAAGTGGTCGTGGTTCTTTTGATGATCCGAAAAAAGGAGTACGAACACTTGCAGAAGCGGGAGGATAGGTGGCGAGAGAGAATGACGCCCAAATTTGGGCGTAGGAAATATCGGCGCCCAGGCCTGGGCGTTAAAAATAAAGGCGCCCAGTCCTGGGCGCTGAAACTTTGTCCTTCGTCATTTCTACTTTAGCGAGTTTTAAGCCGTTTGTCTAGAGTAATGCGCAGAATGCTTGCTTATGAGTCTTAATGTGTTTCATTAGATGCCTTAACTCCGGACTGAATTTTATTAAATATAGTACTTTTTCAATTGGTCTAAATTTGTGAGGTTAGCGAATTCCGCTCCATCTATGTCGGCTAGTTGGACTGCTCCGCCAGGTAGGATGGTCTTTACAAAATATGGTCCGGTCCAATTAGGCCGGAATTTTCCTCGAGGGTCCGTAGTAGGTGCGCGAACTTCTTTTAACACAAAATCGCCTTCTTTGATATTTCGAGGTTTGACTCTTTTGTTGAATTGCCTTTCGATGCGCTTTTGATACACTTGCACGTGATGTAAAGCTCTCAACCTCCGTTCGTCTAAAAGGACGAGCTCGTCGTACCTAGCTTGAACCCAATCGGCCTCGGACAGCTTGCTTTCTAGGACGATCCGGAGGGAGGGAATTTCCAACTCGATCGGTTGAACTGCTTCCATTCCGTATACCAAAGAGTAGGGTGTTACTCCAATGGAGGTGCGGATTGAGGTTCGATAGCCCCATAATGCGAAGTGTAATTTGTTGGGCCAATCCTTATAATTTTCGGCCATTTTTTCGATTATGACTTTAATATTTTTGTTGGCCGCCTCTACCGCGCCGTTCATTTGCGGCCTGTAGGGAGAGGATTTATGATGTTTGACATGATATTTTTCGAGCAGGTCTTGGACTTCGGCCCTAAAGTGGGAACCTTGGTCACTTATGATTTCAGGTGGAACCCCGTATCGACAGAATACTCTTTTCTAGGAATCGAGCGACATGTTTGGCCGTTAATTTTGCGTAGGAGACTGCCTCTACCCATTTAGTGAAGTAATCAATTGCGACTAAAACGTACTCGTGTCCCCCTACGCCTGTTGGTGTTACCTTGCCGATTATATCTATACCCCAGGTGGAAAAGGGCCATGAAGAAGTGAAGGTGTATAATTCTGAGGGAGGCAAGTGGTTAAGGTTACTGAAGATTTGGCATTTTGGGAAAGTTTTTACAAAGTGATGGCAATCGGTTTCCATAGTGGTCCAATAGTACCCTGAGCGGGATATTTTTCGGGATAGCATTTTTCCGTTCATATGGGGTCCGCACACGCCGTTATGGTATTCTTCCATTAGTCTTTGGGCTTGGTTTTGGTGGACACAAAGTAACTTGATTTTATTCGGCGTGTATTTGTACAGTTTCCCCAGAATTATGCTATATTGTGAAGCGAGGAGGCGTAGGGCCTTTTGTGCTCGCGGGGAGGTGTTTGGGGGGGGAATTCCCCATTTGTTTTGTAACGAAGGATGTCCGTATACCATGGTTCTTCTTCGGTGTTTTCAGGTTCGGAGTCTATGGCACAGCAATAAGCCGGCTCTTTCCTTCGTTCGACCCGAAGGGTCATTCCGTCCCATTCATTCGGGATGTTGAGCATTGAAGCTAGCTTTGCTAGTGCATCCGCGAATTGGTTGTCGTCTCTTGGTAAGTACGTATACTCGATTTTTTCGAATTGCTCGACTATTTGGTCTAAGTGAGCTTGATATTTTGAGAGACTAGTGCTTCGGACCTTCCATCTTTTGGATATATGGTTGATTATTAGGGAAGAATCCCCGAAGACTTGTAGATGCTTGACTCCGAGGCTAACTGCGGCCTCTAGCCCAACTATGCAGGCTTCATATTCGGCGGCGTTGTTTGTGGCCTCGAAGTCAAGTTTGACGGAAATGGGTATATGGGTCCCTTCGGGACTGACTAGGAGAACTCCGACGCCGCATCCCTTCTGATTGGACGCGCCATCGAAGTATAGTGTCCAATAATCGTCTCGTATCATCAGAAGTTCCTCGTCAGGGAGGAGGTAAGCTTCCGTAGTTTCCTCATTCGTGGCATGTTCGGCCAGGAACTCGGCTACCGCTTTTCCTTTGATTGTTTTTTCTGGCATGAATTTTAGGTCGAATTCTGAGAGCATGACCAGCCACCTGGACATGCGACCATTTAGGGCGGGCTTTTCGAACATATATTTTAAGGGGTCTAGTTGTGACACTATATGAACAGTGTGGGCCAATAGGTAATGTCTGAGTTTTTTGGATGCCCAGACGAGGGCGAGGCAGGTTTTCTCAAGTTCTGTGTATCTCGTCTCGTACTGTATGAACTTCTTGCTCAAGTAGTAAATGGCTCGCTCGGATCCATGTACACACTGTGAGAGCATAGCTCCTGCTGCAGTATCCGTGACGGTTAGGTATAGGCGTAAAGGGATTCCGGGCAAAGGCGGGGAAAGGACGGGTGATTTGCTTAGATATTCTTTGATTTTATCGAAGGCAATTTGACATTGTTCATCCCATTCGGCCTTTTCTTCTTTTCTTAATTTTTTGAATATTGGCTCGCAAGTCATAGTAAGCTTGGAAATGAACCTACTAATGTATTGCAGCTTTCCTAGGAAGCCCCTTATCTGTTTTTCAGTTTTCGGTGGGTGTAGACACCTACTTTTGTCCCCATTCCCGCAAGGGAAAGGTTCGATGATGAAAGCATAAAAACTCCACTTGTCAACGCATCTCCTATAAAATAAACGAATCTCGATTCCCCATTTCATTTCACCCGAAACCTGCTATTTATGGAAACCTGCTAAAAATAGTAAACTGCCGTAAAAGGTAGCTTCTAAAAGTGGAAAATCATAAAAGATAGAAACCTGTCAGAATTAGGTGTTGCACTCCAACGTAAATCCTAAATGAGATAGAAAACCGCGAGAATCCTATTCCTAATAGAATTCGGAAATAAGAGTTACGTATTAATTAAAATCCTAACGAGCCTAGAGTTCGTAACGGGCCCAGACGCATTCCGTCATAAAATTGATACGCGCTAAAAGACTCAAATTAATCTCAAACTCTTCGGATTTTAGGAATCCGAATCTGACTAAACAAAACTGCCAGACCCTATTTTCAACGCCAAGCCCTGGGCGCCGAAAATTCCAGCGCCCAGAGCTGGGCGCCGAAAGTACCTGGGACGGATTCTTTTCCTAATCCGTTTCGTATTCAAATTCCTGAAAAACTATCTTTCTACGCCACTTTTTCCTATAAATAGACCCCTAGTTTCGACGTGAAACAACACACAACAACACATAATATATTCTGAGTATTGACTCTAAACCCCTTAGCCTAAGCCTCTCGCTGCGAAACTGTTCACGCGTTCTGTCGCAATCGATCCATAAATCAAACAGAACGTATCCTGTCCCATGATCGAGATTCGTTAAATAAAAAGGAGAAATAGCAAAGTCAAAGTGGTTAGTTTTCTGAGAACCGTGACGCACCTCTCAAGGGTGCGTCGTAATGTGTCCCTTTTCGATGATTTAACTGCTTTCCTCGCCCTTTTTATGAACTGTTAAACTAACCTAATATGATTGTTCTATCACGCCTAATTAATATAATATTTTTGGGAAATCGGATTATCATGCTAGGTCCCTTAATGCTATTTAAATCAGATAATCACGATCGAATTAGTATCAATTCAGATTAGTTTAATAGTTAACGCATGTCCCTTCAATTATTTATGCTGAGCTAGTAAGGATATCCTGCCTCTGGAGTTATCGACGAGCGAATTACTCCTCTCGGTAGTTACAGTCCCCCGAACCCTCAATCTCTACCTTGCGGGTGTATATTGAGAGATCCCCACACCAGGGATCACAAGGGAACCTACGGCCGTCGTGGTCAAACATAATTGCACTCCCTTTATGTCACGATAACCGGGTTTTGTCAGTTTTTCTCATTGTCGTTAAAAACTGAATGGCGACTCCTATATTACTAGTCAATTGGGTGTATACTCACAGGAAATCCAATTACACTTGATTGAATAAAAAGAATCGTCACACCCACGAGGGACACTTGATTGAATAAAAAGAATCGTCACACCCACGAGGGACAGGTCACGCATTAACCCCGCGCTTTTTCGACCCCCTCACAGTGGCGACTCCACTGGGGATAGTGAAGGAAATACTCGTGCTTGTAGGTAATCAAAATAGCCGAAAGGTGAAACGATCCTACCCCGCGTTTATTTCCCCATCAAGTTGGGACGACCTGAAAATCAGCATATTAATGTGAACGGACAAAACATCATAACGAATCTCGGCTCCCTCTGGAGTTGGGACTAAGGATACCTTTTTTCGCCAATAGGGGGGTGCATACGCCGCGCATGTTTCCCACTCGGTACTTGTGCAGGTAGTACACCTATCCCGAACCCAATCGCTCGCCCATTAGGTCCCTCTCGCCTGCATGCCCCCTTGGCTTGCACTTGCGGGTTGGCCTCTTGAGCGAAATTCGTCTGTTGAAGACACTACCTCGACCGGGGCATGTGTTGGATCTACGATAGAAGCGGTACCAAGCCAGGCGCAAATAAACTACCCATAGAAGCCTATCATAAACTACGTGACATATTTAATTTTCAAATCCATGTTTGTAATGTAGTTATGTGTAGCGAACTATGTGACTATGTTATGATTGTGCGTACGAATAATGATAGACAAATAATGCTAGAAAACCAAACGACCTAAAAACAATTGCCCAAACATTCATGAACCAATTGGCCAAAGAGTTATACCAAAATACGTGTTCCGCAAGCCCGAACGATCGCCACAAAAATAAGCGACGCTCAGGATGGCCTGTAACGAATCCCACGAACGCTGCACAACGCGTAAAGGACGTTATAAGGAAAGCACGCAAAACTAAAGTCGCAAAAACAAAAGTATACGCAAACAGAAAACGAGAACCAGCCAGGGACGCATTTTCAACGCCCCTGGCTGGGCGCCTAAATTTCTCACGCCCACTGCTGGGCGCTGAAGTTGTTGCCTGGCCTTTTGGTCAGGCACAGCAGCCTCGGTGCCCGCGCATGAAAAAATATACGTAGCAAAAAAATTCGTAAAAATTGCTGCAGGGGCGTATGAAAAGGCACTCGACTCTAAAAGCGACTAAAAAATAAAAAATAAATAACTCTTTGTGTCGTTGTTAGGCCTCCTACGACGACAATGCTCGACACCAAAACCGAGCATGCTAATTAAACGACCTTGAATGTCACATGGGCAAAATATCCAAAAAAAATAATGTTCGAATAAAGCCTTCAAAAAAATAAATGTTCAAATAAATCCGAGTCTAGACTAGGCTATGCCAAAATACAATCCAAATCCTAAGTCTTAGTTGTCTTATCCATAGAATCGGTCCTAATGCTTGGTGTCGTTCTGCAAGTTAAAAGGTTAAACCATATTTGAGTCTCCCTTCCTAACATTTAAGTCAATGAGCACCCATATGTAATTGTCATCCCTTGCTAGGAATCCACGGCCTCAATACTCTCTCTCACTAATAAAAAGAATATATTATAGTATTTGCAAAATGGAAATGGTCACATTCTGGAAATCATTCCCCCATAGTCGCACAACCCCAAAAGTGAACCTAAAGTGTCAATACCATTAGCAAAAGTTAATGGCCTCAAGGCTAATGATCACATGGGTCACGACCATCGTAGTCCTCTCGAGCCACTCGCTCCTTTGAATACTCCTAAGTACGGACTAAAAGATTTTCCATGAATGCAACATGACCAACCATGAAAATACCCAAATCTTCATGCCATAAGGCTACCATTGGGGTAAAGCAATACACACTAAGAGAGAAGCCGCACTAATGATTCTAGTCTTGCAAAAATAAAAATTCGAGTCTAGACTAGGCTATGCCAAAATACAATCCAAATCCTAAGTCTTAGTTGTCTTATCCATAGAATCGGTCCTAATGCTTGGTGTCGTTCTGCAAGTTAAAAGGTTAAACCATATTTGAGTCTCCCTTCCTAACATTTAAGTCAATGAGCACCCATATGTAATTGTCATCCCTTGCTAGGAATCCACGGCCTCAATACTCTCTCTCACTAATAAAAAGAATATATTATAGTATTTGCAAAATGGAAATGGTCACATTCTGGAAATCATTCCCCCATAGTCGCACAACCCCAAAAGTGAACCTAAAGTGTCAATACCATTAGCAAAAGTTAATGGCCTCAAGGCTAATGATCACATGGGTCACGACCATCGTAGTCCTCTCGAGCCACTCGCTCCTTTGAATACTCCTAAGTACGGACTAAAAGATTTTCCATGAATGCAACATGACCAACCATGAAAATACCCAAATCTTCATGCCATAAGGCTACCATTGGGGTAAAGCAATACACACTAAGAGAGAAGCCGCACTAATGATTCTAGTCTTGCAAAAATAAAAATTCGATCTCCCCAATTAACTACCTTGCCAACATTAAACAAATGGCGCATGACAAATGAACACCCAAGGGTTAAAATCTAAAGTGTCAACCAACGAAAATTATGGTCCAATTAGCCTAAGTCTGAGAGTCGCTTGGTCAAGTATTATAGGCTTACGCCACGTCATTATTTTGAGTCTAGGCCACCTCCTTGTATTCATACACGGGTTATAATCAGAAAGATTAATGAAAGTTTGAGTCTAAATCACAACTTCCAATTAAATCCCAGAAACTGGAATCTGAAAAGAAATAAAAAATTACTTTCGATGTAATTCTTTCGTTAAAATTCAATAAGGTAAAAACAACATTTTGAATCTACGCTATTTGCATATTTTAAGAAACGACTAAATACGCTTGCAAAGTAAGACAATTTAAAGGTCCACCCTAGGCCTACTGAAAATTAAAGGTCCACTATAGGCCTACCAAACGAGGCTCACTCAGTCTCGCCTCGTGACTCAAAGACCACAACCATCTACCTTTTAGCCCAAATTAAAAATTCAAGAATTTATGTTGGGGAGGAATCCCAAGAAAAAAGAAAGAAAAAAAATAGAAAGAGAAAAGGGAGAGCGAAAAGAGCAAGCCAGGGAATACTTATCCCGTAGTGCAACATTTACCCAAGTAAACGAAGGAAAAGAATTGGGTCAACCAATCCAAATCATAAAATTCTACGATGTCTACCCTTTCCAATCCTTATGCTCTTAGACGCCTTCGCTCTGGGGGTTCCTGTTCAGCTCATTTAACCCATCCATGCTCTCATTGCCATAACCCAAGAAACCATTACCTCGACTCTTGTTCTTGAACTTGTTGTCAACTGCAAACCACGCACGGCCATTGACACGTGCGTCATACCCATTATTTCCAAAGCCCAAACCTGTTCTTAAACCACCATTGGCATAATGACCATATAACTTGTGTGGATACATCCTGTTGATATACCCTTGAGCCGTTCCCATGCTGGTCATTGGCCTTGGTTGATGTAAACTCATGACACTAGCTTGAGGCTGCAAATTGTGAGTCCTAGCAGATATAACCCTCGTGCTTACCTATACAAATTATCCTATCTCATTCAACCCATCTTTCAAACCGTCTTGAGTCACGAATAAAAAAGAAAACAAATGAAAAGTACACAAAATAATAAATAATAAAAAAGCGAACTTTGCAAAACGCCTTTAAAAGTTCGTTTAAAAAGAAAAAAGAACATTTAGCGCACAAAAAAGATTCACAAATATTTGGCACAAAACCAAAAAATCTGCCCAGGTATCATTTTCAGCGCCCAGAGCTGGGCGCCGAAATCTTTAGCGCCCCAGCCTGGGCGCTGATTCTCTCTGCTTGCTAAAATTGGTCCAGAAGTGCTCGTCATTTTATCCGCACATGCACGGAAAAATAACGAACACTTGGGGGGTACAGCACGTATTCAGATATACGTACCAACAAAAAAAAAAAATACATGTACTCAAAAAAATATAAAACAAATTTTTGGCTTACGGCAAGGCAGCAGATTAAAATAATAATAAACTTCACTTATTCTACCGTTTCAAATAATATGTTTCTACCTCAGAACGTACTTGTTTAAAATCGGCATTCTAAAAAACCATTTTCTAGGCTAAGAACTACGCAAGACCTGATTCCAAATTAAATCTATTTAAGGCGGATACGTAGGCAATCCATGATTCGGTCCAACCAATTTGCAAAAATATTAAAGCCTATAGAATAACAAGAATAAGAAATAGAGTCCCTTATTGAAATTTAATTACTTGCAATCCAAGTCGAAAGAAAAATAGAAGTCAAAGGAAGAATCCAACTCATCAAAAATGCCCAAACGAGCATACATCGAAAAATAATAAGGGCACGTACCCTTGCCAGAAGAAGCACTCACACTCCTAGGCACTTAGCCAAGACACAAAAGATCACTCTGCCTCAATTGAATGGGGGCTAGCGCAAGCGTCCATGACCTCTAAAATACTCGACTTGACCCACCCTAAAGCGAACTAACTCACTTAACGACTTTCTTTCACCACTAGACACAGTCATGATCGCCAACAAGTAGTAAGGGCAGTACGCTTGCAATAAAGAGGATTGTTCTACGGCACCGCCCCATCGTTCCTTCGAACTCAGGGCACCCGTTCATGGTAATTCAAATGCTTGCTAATCTCCTTTGAAAAAATAAATGGTACATTGTCAATAGGACTTGGCACTTAACCAAGGCTCACCCTACTCAGACATATGACACGGGCATCTAAAATCGAAATCTAAAAGCATCATTAATGGGAAGACATAATAGCAACTGGGGGCTAAAAATTGAAATGAAAGAGCTAGGGAAAGAACTAAATATACCTTGACCTTTTGTACAGACATACACCAAGTAAATCTAAGTCAATTTGAAAACGGTTTATATTCCCGCAATTCTGGAAAAGATGGCCCTAAAAGCCTAAAGCATATGCCAAACGGGCACAAGTAATATCTTGACGCCTGCACCCTGGCTTCCAGCAAATCCTTAGACAGCATTCCAAAAACCGTAACAGTATTTTGATTCACTCATGTAATCCTGGACGAACCCTTCTATAAGTCAACCTACTTAGGACACCTCGGATTGTACACAGTAGGACTCGGATTTTAAATAATTTTCAAATGATTTTTTAAAAGACTTCTTCGAACATAATAAAGTGTCGTTGGTTTAAGCTAAGTATGCGTTTATCTCGATGTTGCAAGTGAGTCAAAAGGATTTCTAAATATGATTATGGGTAAAGTGAAGGAAATAATGCCCTTGGTCCAAGTATGCATTCTATGATAAGTCTAATAAATGCGGTTCAGTATTAATTAACAAGTTAATAATTCAGTGAGATCAAGTGAGCTGAATGCCTAGCTAGAGGCCGCTTCAGTTCAAGTGGAATTAATGATATTAATCCACAGCTTACTCTTGACTGAACCCGTAGGGTCACACAAATAGTACGTAAACGGATCAAGTATCTAATGGCATTAGATACTCTATCTATGGATATTCGGAATCGACGGATCTTGGTTTCAGTGGGAGCTGAGATCGTCACAAGCAAGAAATGAATACTCCGGAAACGATGATATTGCCGGAAACGGAAATATGGATCGTATCGGAAATATAAATATTATCCAAGTCGTAGATGTTGCCGGAAACGGAAACATGGTACGTATCGGAAAATATTATCGGAAATGGAAATATTGCCAGAATCGGAAATATTGCCGGAAACGGAAATATTGTCAGAATCGGAAATATTATCGGAATCGGAAAATAATTCCGGAAACGGAAATATTAAATATTTGTTCGAAACGGAAATTAATTCCGGAATCGGAAATATTAAATATTGTTCGTATCGGAAATGAATTCCGGAATCGGAAATTTAATCGGAAGCGTATCGTACGAATAAGCATCGGACGAGGCCTGCCGGACGAGGGCCCAGCACGAAGCCAGGCCATCGCCAGGCCCAGCGCAAGGCCAGGCCCAGCAGGCCGAGGCAGCGCGCAGGAGCTACGTGGGCTTGTAGCTCGCGTAGGCCTCGCTGCGTGGGCTGCTGCTCGCACGCACGCGCATGGGCGGCCCATCGTGGCTGCCGTGTGTGTGTGCGTGAGTGTTTGTGTTCATGCACGATTCCTAAAACATGCAGAGTTCGGTTAATGATTAAATTCCTAATTCTATTAGATAAATTAATTAATTAGAGTTCTTGTAGGATTCTGGTTTAATTAATTTGTATCTGAATAGGATTCCAATTCCCTTTCCATACCCCTATAAATATGTGGTCTGGGTTCACAATTTATAACGAGTTTCAAAGTATTCAAAAGTGAGTTTTTGAGAGAAAAATTCAAACACACATCTTGCTCAAAAGTGCCGAAAATTCTAGTACCTTAAGGGCGATTCTAGTTGGTCAATCTTAAGGCGGATCCGGACGTGTTGTGGACTATCTACGGAGGGACGACACTTGGAGTCCTAAAGACTTGTTCTTGTTCGGTTCGGGCGCAGCTAGGGAGGGCACGCAACAAAGAGTATGCATCTAAATTATGCTATATGATTATGTGTAAATAATATGTATTCCTGGGTTAATGGTTGTTTCCGCATGATTTATGTAATATCATATGTATCATAACCTAACAGTGGTATCACGAGCCCCTTATTATTTTCATAATCTAATTTGCATAAACATGGTTAAATATTACAAATTTGCAAGAATTAAAAGGGGTGATTAATTTTCGTAATTGTTAATTAATTGCAAATTGCGTTTATTTAATTATACGTACGCAGTTTTTCGGCAGTTTCTTCGTTACTCATCCAAATCGAGTGATTTTTGTGTCAATTCCGCATGTAAAAGGCATTCTAAAATTTTGACAAAAACATTATTTTTCTGCCGAATCCAGAATTCTCAAATTCGAAGCCTAACTATGACTTTTCGAAGGTTTTAGTTTTTCGAATGCAAAATTTCGTAAATTTAAGATGTTAAATTAAATATTTGCGATTCTTGTTGATAAATCTTGAATTTTTGATTGACCTACTGTATATGTTTAACAAGTTTGAATGCCTAGCCTTGTTAATTATGCAATCTAATTTGTAATTATGATTAATTTGTTGAAAATTAGAATAATTTAGAATTAATTTGATTTTCATAATTAATTATAATTTAATTAGAAACCTATGATTAAAAACCACCATAACAATTGTAAATTTATGATAAATTTTAAATTTTTATGACCTAGACTTGAATCCATGTAAATCGGAAATCAATTGAATAATAAATTTTCGATTTTTCGCCTTAAAATTATGAAATTAATATTATTTATTAATTTGTCATTAATTTTAAATATAAAATTTAAATTTTTATGCGATTCGTTCATAAAACTTGCACGCACAAAGCAATGGACACTTCGTGTTACCCTTAAGGGGTGTTGTATAGTGCGGGCATGCGACGACGAGCAAGGGAGCTCGTCGCCCGTGCGGCACGAATGCAATGAGCAAGGGCTTAGTGCACGAGCACAAGGCAGCAGCCCTGCCTTGTGTCGTGTGCCACGAGCTATGAACAAATGGGCATGGGCGAAACGCAAGCCAAGGCAGTCGCGTGTGGGCAGCAAGCGAGCTGCGCCACAACGCGCACTGCCTCGCGCAAGAGCGCGCAGCCTCGCGTGAAGCGAGCGCAAGCTCGCGTGCCACGAGCGCTGCGCCCAGCGTTGCTCGCGCGCACAGCGAGCAATGTCGCGCGCACAGCGAGCGATATCGCGCGCCTAGCGAGCGATGTCGCGCGCACAGCGAGCGGTGGCTCGCGCGCACAGCGAGCGATGGCTCGCGCGCACAGCGAGCGCTGGCGAGAGCGCACTGCGAGCGATGGCTCGCGTGCGACGAGCGCTGGCTCGCGCGCACTGCCACAACGCGCACTGCCTCGCGCAAGAGCGATGGCTCGCGCGCACAGCGAGCAATGGCTCGCGCGCACAGCGAGCGCTGGCGAGCGCGCACTGCGAGCGATGGCTCGCGTGCGACGAGCGCTGGCTCGCGCGCACTGCCACAACGCGCACTGCCTCGCGCAAGAGCGCGCAGCCTCGCGTGCAGCGAGCGCAAGCTCGCGTGCCACGAGCGCTGCGCCCAGCGTTGCTCGCGCGCACAGCGAGCAATGTCGCGCGCACAGCGAGCGATATCGCGCGCCTAGCGAGCGATGTCGCGCGCACTGCGAGCGATGGCTCGCGCGCACAGCGAGCAATGTCGCGCGCACAGCGAGCGATATCGCGCGCCTAGCGAGCGATGTCGCGCGCATTGCGAGCGATGGCTCGCGCGCACAGCGAGCGCTGGCGAGCGCGCACTGCGAGCGATGGCTCGCGTGCGACGAGCGCTGGCGCGCGCGCAGCAAGCACCACAGCGTGCGATGGCTTGCGATGGAGATGCAGCAGCTATGCGACGAGCGCATGGGCTGCGCGCATATGGCCAGCAAAGGCTGTTTGCGTGCGGCCCATGGGCGTGCAATGCGTAGGGTGTTTGCGTTACGATTAGATCGTTTTGAATGTTTAATTTGAAAATTTCAGTTCACGTAATTTTAATTAATTTTAAAATTAATAATTTAAATTATTTTCTTGGATTTTAATTTTGAATATTGTAATTATAATAAATGTTATTTATTCTAATTATTTTACTAAAATTAAAATCATGAATTAATTTAAATAACGACTGAAATTAAATTAAACTTTTTGGATTCAATTATAAATTTATATGAGCTTTAAATTTTAATTAAAATTGTATGTTTCCGGTTAGACTAGAAATACATTTTTATGTTTAAAATTAGTAAAGCATATGAATTTATTGGTTTAAGTGGGAGCGCTTTTTAATCATAAACTCTTGATTAGGTCTACAAATCCTTAAGGTTAAAACAACTTGATTAGAATTAATAAGGACTGAATAATTGGTAGATTATTGGTGCCCATGATTAATTGCTGCAAATGTTTACGTGATGCATAATGTGTTTTACTAACCAGCTATGTGGGCCATTCATGATAATGAATGGGTGAATGGTATATATTGTATATGTACTGTTTTGCAGGTTATGAAGTGACTAGTATGGCCCAAATAGGATAGAAAATATGGTCTGCGTACCATTAATTTGAATGTAATTGGTCTAAAGTACCAAAGTTGTTTTTCAATTCAAATATGGTCTGCGTACCATCAAATAGTTGTAATTAGTTTTAATTATAGCTTATCCTATTTGAAGAAAATGGTGCCTCCCACGGCGATTTTCAAGACGGACTTTGAAGTTAAAGCTTCAAGATGAAGTCGGGCCATACTAGATCACATTTATCTTATGCATGCTTTAAGTTATTTATTGCTTTAAATATGTCTTAATTATGCATGAGATTGTGGCTTGATTATGTTGCATGATTAAGGATTTTAGTTCACTTAAAATCTAACCAACATAGTAAGAGCCTCAAGTTCCAAACTTAAAAATTGAGTTATAAGGTGCCATGCCAGAATATACACTTGCTTGGATATCCTTTACATCAATCTAGTAATAGTTTTCGCTCAGCGAGGTGTTACTTATTGGTCCTAAAGGGGCAAGGTACACAAATAATTGTGAGTACATGTTAGTTTTGGTGAAACTCAACGATATAAGTAAGGAGTCCTTTTATGTCGTGGCAAAATCTATAGGTTTACCTAATAAGTTCTTAGACGTACCTATCAACCAAGAATAGTTTCTAGACTATTAGCAAAAGGCTTTTGCTTACCTAAAATGTTTTAGAATTGAGTCGACAAACTGTGCTTAATTCTTCAATGGTTTTAGGGTCTTGGAATCATTTTATTCAAACCTGCCGGAACACATAATTCGAATAAAATGCTAATGACTTGTTTAAATTGCATGATTGCTTTCATTTTCAAGTTATTATTCATGATAAATGTTTAGACTTTGCATGCTTCAATGTATGTTTTAATTATTGTTTATAATTAAATATCTTGCACTGCAATAAATCCTTTTAGAAAGGTAACAGTAAATTTCCTCGATTGGTAGTGAATCAAAGAACGATTCACGGAAATGAGAGAAAGTGAGCAATTTAAAATGTACGTTTCTTATAGCGACTTTTATAGTTGTTTTCGAACATCAAAATCGAATGGCAAACTAATTGGTGCTTGTGAATTCAAAATACAATGTAGTTTTGAGATCATAAAGCATTGAGCTTAAAACGCTCAGCTTTACCAATGGTTAACAACCTAATATCTTTGTCCATTTAATTCTCGAATGAGTCTAGTCCCTAGACATTCGAATAGATCGATGCTTAGAGAACTTTAGAAGCTTCTGGTAAGATCATCTAGTTGAAACAGAATGTTCAACATAAATTAAATGGAAAGAACCTTGTTGGTGACATTGGACATGTCTAACAAAGTATAAAAGTCAACACTAAAGAATTCAATTCTTAAGACTATAAGAAAGGGTACAAGAAATAGGAAAACAAAGGAACAAATGAAAGGAATTTACGATTCCGGTTCTACCTATAAGTTTATGTTTAAAGAAAAGTGACCTAGCAATCAAACTTCCTAGGTATCATATACCGCTTGAGGTTCTTACTTCGGTAATAACTCAAACAATGGAAGCTAGGCTACACTAATGACCTACAAGTGGGAAATGAAGCATGGCAATGCTACATTAGTTGTAGGGTCATCCAGTTTGTTTTAAGACCTTTCAAAGGCTGGAACTAAATGGCTATTTTGTTCCATTAATCAGCATACCTAAATTTCTGCTTCAAACACAGAAAAACTCACATTCAGAAGAACAAAAACAATGCTTGTTTGTTTGTTTATTTGAATGAAATGGTCATTTACGGGATGAGTCAATATGCTTGATTAAAACAAACAAATCTTTAACAATGAAACTTTACTAGGTTCAAATCAATCTCTTGATTTGAGTTCCACTAATCTTTGGCATTGTTGCTTAGACCATATCAACAAGTTAACATTCATAAGCTCTATTTTGATGGACTTTTGAAAGTTGATTGATTTCTAGATCATTTTAAGACAGGCTAGTCTTACTTGTTAAAAGTAACAAAAGATATGAACTATTGTTAGAACGCCTAGACAATAGAGTTCAAAGCTAAAGAAAGGTTTTATGACTTTATTATTTCACACAGATTTGAGTGAATATAGGTTTATTTACTCAATGTGATATAAGTTTGAATCTGTTTGGCTAGTTCAAAGATTCAGAAGTATAAAATCCACTTGGCAAGAAATCATAAAGATCTAGGTTAGATCATGTTGATGATTACTTGAGACCAAATATGATCATCAATGATTATGTGTTGTAATTTCACAATCTAGGTCCATAAGATATAGCATATCTTAGTTGGAATAATCAAAGTCAATTAGTACTTGATTCGATTAATGATGAATCATAAGGACTTTTCCTATAATTTCTAAAACAAAATGCTCAACTACCACCAAACTAAACCAAATTCGTCAAAGCTATTGAAAAGTAATTTCAGAATAACTTTTCATAAAATATATCTAGAGAGTTGCAAAACTCAGTGGGAGCTTAGTGTTTGTCATTCGACAAACTAAGGCCCAAGTATAGATATATGTTTCATTGTGATTTATTCAAATGAGACACAAGGGTATTGTTTCTACCACGAATTTTTGAGAACATAATGTTTGTTTGCTCGAAATAATGTCCTTTTGGAGATTCGTTTCCAAAATGACAAGTGGGAGAAAATAGACCTCGAAAGTCTTCGAGGCGAACAACAAACATAAACGGACATTCCGGAGGCTTTTCGAAGTGCTTCAGAAAATCCGAACTTATTATTTAAAGACTTTAGAAGTGGCTTTAAGAATAGACATCTCTTAGAAGACTTTACAAGTGCTTCAAGGAGAACAGAATATTCAAAGGACTTTCAAGTGGCTATTGATATTCTATTGTTTGATGTTCTATACCCAAGTAGGCATAGAGTTCAAATCACTGAAACTATGAGATTCTTCTATTAGATAGTAAAGAAACATAGAGTTCTGGTCAATGAAACTATGAGATTCTTCTATTAGATAGTGAAGAAACCTACAACTTGCAGTTAAACTATTATCATGTAGATTAATGAGTCTGTGACTTGTAAGAAAGCTATGACGAAACCTAGATTCCCTAAAATGGTTAGAGGCCATATATAGACTCAAATGTTTTAAATGGTTAGAGGCCATAAAATATACTCAATGTTTTGATGAAAAAATTGAAATTTTGTTGATTTGCAAGAATAGTTTCACACCTATTGGTTGCAAGTTTGTTTTAAGTATAAAAACCATCAAACATGGAATTGTGTTCACACACAAAGCTAGATTAGTTGCTAAAGGTTACAAGCAAATTCATGGCATGGATTGTGTTGAAACCTCATGCATAATCGTAATACTCAAGTCTACAAATCGTAATACACAAACCTCATGCATAATCGTAATACACAAACCTCATGCATAGCGCGCGCAGGAGCTACGTGGGCTTGTAGCTCGCGTAGGCCTCGCTGCGTGGGCTGCTGCTCGCACGCACGCGCATGGGCGGCCCATCGTGGCTGCCGTGTGTGTGTGCGTGAGTGTTTGTGTTCATGCACGATTCCTAAAACATGCAGAGTTCGGTTAATGATTAAATTCCTAATTCTATTAGATAAATTAATTAATTAGAGTTCTTGTAGGATTCTAGGTTTAATTAATTTGTATCTGAATAGGATTCCAATTCCCTTTCCATACCCCTATAAATATGTGGTCTGGGTTCACAATTTATAACGAGTTTCAAAGTATTCAAAAGTGAGTTTTTGAGAGAAAAATTCAAACACACATCTTGCTCAAAAGTGCCGAAAATTCTAGTACCTTAAGGGCGATTCTAGTTGGTCAATCTTAAGGCGGATCCGGACGTGCTGTGGACTATCTACGGAGGGACGACACTTGGAGTCCTAAAGACTTGTTCTTGTTCGGTTCGGGCGCAGCTAGGGAGGGCACGCAACAAAGAGTATGCATCTAAATTATGCTATATGATTATGTGTAAATAATATGTATTCCTGGGTTAATGGTTGTTTCCGCATGATTTATGTAATATCATATGTATCATAACCTAACATAAAGAAAGTCACCTAACTTTTGCTCAAGGCACACTTCCACATGTTACTACCTTGACCATGGCGATGTCGCATAATACGACATTTACAAAAGAAGTAGCAAATCACTACTCGAACATACCTCGCACTAAACGAGTCTGGTTCAAACTATTCATGATCCGTGTCACCATGAATGCATTAAAACGTATGCAAAGCATTATAGCACCAAGCCAATCCCGTAGCTACAATTGGGGGCTTGAGAAAAACACTCTAAAAATGCTCGAAATGACGATTTTATCGCAAATTCTCGACGCTAATGCTATACATATGTCATAGGGGCTCAATCCTAAGCTTTAATCGTGCAAAACGAACCTTAGAATGGCTACAACCCCTCCCAAATTCTAAAGCACTACTTAGAATATATAAAGTCACCCCACTAACAAGGGTAACTGAAAATCGCGAGTCACCAAAACTCCGATCAAGCTACTGCACATAACGCTCGCCCTACAAGCGCCCGTTACACAGTCTACCTCGTTCCAAAGCAAAAGCGAAAGAAAAAAAAATCATCAAAATATACCCAGAAATCGATTTCAACGCCCAGAGCTGGGCGCCGATATCTTTAACGCCCCAGCCTGGGCGCTGAATCTTTCTGCTAGCCAAGTTTTGCCCAGATATAAAAATAAGGGAAGAAACACCTATGAATCCTCGCATCGAACGAAGTAATAAGCCGTGCAAACCCACACAGAAGGTGCTACACTTGTTCGAGCACCTGAACGAGGCATGATGAAGTACTCCAATGCAAAAAATAATAATGTTATATCCCAACACTTGGAGGAATGTTCTAAGATACGCCGTTGGGCCACACAAGCCTACGTCGCACCATAAGATCAACCGTCCCACGGTACAAGTCTAAAAAAGGAGTAAGGCATATTGCACTAATGCAGGTTCAACCAAAAGCATGTGTAAAAGAGGCAAAGACTACTTGTCGCCTCAAATTCAGAATGCAAGCCACACTACTTCTACATTAAGGATTGAAGGTAGCAAAATATTACCTACTACGGAAAGGATAGCTCGCACCTACACGAGCGGAACCCCAAGGCACCTTTCTCGAAGGAACCTACAAAATAGTACGCCAAAAGGAAGCGTCCCAACATGCATACTGTTAGGTTATGATACATATGACAATTCATAAATCATGCGGAAACAACCATTAAGCCAGGAATACATATTATTTACACATAATCATTTAGCATAGTTTAGATGCATACTCTTTGTTGCGTGCCTTCCCTAGCTGCGCCCGAACCGAACAAGAACAAGTCTTTAGGACTCCAAGTGTCGTCCCTCCGTAGATAGTCCACAGCACGTCCGGATCCGCCTTAAGATTGACCAACTAGAATCGCCCCTAAGGTACTATAAATTTTCGGCACTTTTGAGCAAGATGTGTAACTGAATTTTTCTCTCAAAAACTCACTTTGAATACTTGAATAACTCGTTATAAATTGTGAACCCAGGCCACATATTTATAGGGGTATGGAAAGAGAATTGGAATCCTATTAGGATACGAATTAATTAAATTAGAATTATAATAAAACTCTTATTTAATTAATTTATCAAATAGAATTAGGAATTTAATCATTAAACGAATTCTGCACGTTTTAGGTTTCGTATGCGAACACAAACACTTACGCGAGCATGACCCGCAAGCGTGCAGGCCATGCCCGCGCACAGCCCACACGGCCCACGCGAGCTACAAGCCCACGCGAGCTGCAGCAATGCTCGCAGCCCACTGCTCGCAGCTGCGCGCTGCCACGGCCTGCTGGGCCTGGCCTTGCGCTGGGCCTGGCGTGGCCTTGGCTGTTCGTGTGGCGCGCTTGGCTTGCTGGGCGATGGCCTGGCTTCGTGCTGGGCCCTCGTCCGGCAGGCCTCGTCCGATGCTTATTCGTACGATACGCTTCCGATTAAATTCCCGATTCCGGAATATATTTCCGATACGAACAATATTTAATATTTTCGATTCCGGAATTAATTTCCGTTTCGAACAAATATTTAATATTTCCGTTTCCGGAATTATTTTCCGATTCCGATAATATTTCCGATTCTGACAATTATTTCCGTTTCCGGCAATATTTCCGATTCCGGCAATATTTCCATTTCCAATAATATTTCCCGATACGTACCATGTTTTCGTTTCCGGCAACATCTATGACTTGGATAATATTTATATTTCCGATACGATCCATATTTCCGTTTCCGGCAATATCATCGTTTCCGGAGTATTCATTTCTTGTTTGTGACGATCTCAGCTCCCACTGAAACCAAGATCCGTCGATTCCGAATATCCATAGTTGGAGTATTTAATGCCATTAAATACTTGATCCGTTTACGTACTATTTGTGTGACCCTACGGGTTCAGTCAAGAGTAAGCTGTGGATTAATATCATTAATTCCACTTGAACTGAAGCGGCCTCTAGCTAGGCATTCAGCTCACTTGATCTCACTGAATTATTAACTTGTTAATTAATACTGAACCGCATTTATTAGACTTAACATAGAATGCATACTTGGACCAAGGGCATTATTTCCTTCACATACTTGGGAGCTCCAAGCTACGAAACAACCATGGCAAAATAAAAAAATCTCGAGGCAAATGTTTGAACAATCGAAAGGGCACGATGTTTGAGCCCACTTCATGAATGGACCTGACCCCTATCAAGCTTCTAAGCAAACTATTCAAAATCAGTCATTGCTTAAAAAAAAAATGATTCAAGCAAACTGATTAATGGACTGCACACAACGGCCATTCTATGAACGCTCGTTCGCACATACATATCATCATTCACGAACACGTTCAAAAAATATAAGAGCGATCAAAGTCTTACACCTCAAGGTATGTTCCTCGGGCCATATAGACTCGCTCAACTATTGCAATAACTGTACGCCTTAAGAACAACAGTTCCTTAAAATAAATCGCCCCAAAGCGACAAGCACCGTAGTCCACCAATCGGCTACGGCTTCCCAAGAAAATCATCACGTTCTAAAAACAAAAAAAAAAAAACAAAAGAAAAGAGAATACATAGAACTTCCAAGTGAAATAAACGAATGAACAGGAGGCCAACTGTGTCATCAAAAGACCAGCCCAAACAACACTTTCAACGCCCCACTTGGGCGTGAATTATTTCAACGCCCAGGCCTGGGCGCCGAAAATGAACCCAGGCTCAAAAAAAGGCCCTAACTTCTATTGGCCCCTGCCGCATCCATTTGACTCACTTAAAGTCGCACTCCACGACTTCACTAAAAATAGCACACTACTATAGGAGGTCGCTCGCACATACGAGCGTGACCCCAAACATGATTACAAGACGCGAAAAACAACTGACGAGCCCCAACACTTGGGGGCTCGCGAAAAGTGGACTCCAACAAAGAGCGTGCAATCAAAATCACATTCCCAGACTGCGCCACGCACCATATCATGTTTGGATATCTCAAAAAATATATTGTTAAATATACACAATGTGGACCCACTTATAGGACACATCTAATCAGGAAATATTACGACCCACCAACAGGTTGTAATCACAAAAGCCCTTCTACATGGGCAAAATAAGAAATTCAAAATGGGCTCGCCCACCCTCAGCGGGCGGGGTCTGCGTCACTAGCCGCGCAGGTCCTCAGTTTTCGAAAGAAATAAAATCTTCAAATTTAAAATAGGCTCGCCATCTTCAGCCGGCGGGGTCTACGTCACAAACCGCGTAGGTCCTTATTTTCAAAAAAAAAAATTTTAAACAGATTCGTCCACTTCTATCGAACGGGGTGTCCACCCTCAGCGGACAAGGTTCGCCACCTTCAGCGGGCGGGGTCTACGTCACAAACCGCGTAGGTCCTTATTTTCAAAAACAAATTTTTTTTAAACAGATTCGTCCACTTCTATCGGACGGGGTGTCCACCCTCAGCGGACAACGTTCGCCACCTTCAGCAGGCGGGGTCTACGTCACAAACCGCGTAGGTCCTTATTTTCAAAAAAACATCAAACAGATTCGTCCACTTCCATCGGACGGGGGGTCCCCCTCAGAGGACAGGCTCGCCCACCTTCAGCGGGCGGGGTCTGCGTCACTAACAGCGCAGGTCCTTGGTCGCTGTAGCGATAACTTTTACTGGATTTTCCTTCGTTTTACTTCCTATAAAAACAAGGGTACTGGATTTTCCTTCGTTTTACATCCTATAAAAACAAGGGGGTTTTCTCGTTTAGCCAGCCCTAAAAATGAGAATCTTTAAAAACGTTTTACCTCGTGATTGGGCTTGGCCAGGCCCAATTACACTTTACAGCTTTAATTTCGAAAACATCTGTAGTTACTCCCAATGACAAAGTGAGGGAGTTTTCTACGCATCTATAGATCCTTCCAATGACAAAGTGATGAAGTTTCTATACTATCAGTTGACAAATCCCAATGACACGTGAGGGATATGTCGACACTTCAAGTGATGACCCTTAAGTCAAATGTTATCACTCGGGGGCTCGCAAAACCCTCGCGAAACAGGTCACAATACACCGTGGCTTGTGTGACGCACTCCGTCTAATACTTTGACCGTCTTACTCCAAGACTCAGTCGAAGTGGGGGCTAACTGTAGACACCTACTTTTGTCCCCATTCCCGCAAGGGAAAGGTTCGATGATGAAAGCATAAAAACTCCACTTGACAACGCATCTCCTATAAAATAAACGAATCTCGATTCCCCATTTCATTTCACCCGAAACCTGCTATTTATGGAAACCTGCTAAAAATATTAAACTGTCGTAAAAGGTAGCTTCTAAAAGTGGCAAATCATAAAAGATAGAAACCTGTCAGAATTAGGTGTTGCACTCCAACGTAAATCCTAAATGAGATAGAAAACTGCGAGAATCCTATTCCTAATAGAATTCGGAAATAAGAGTTACGTATTAATTAAAATCCTAACGAGCCTAGAGTTCGTAACGGGCCCAGACGCATTCCGTCATAAAATTGATACGCGCTAAAAGACTCAAATTAATCTCAAACTCTTCGGATTTTAGGAATCCGAATCTGACTAAACAAAACTGCCAGACCCTATTTTCAACGCCCAGCCTTGGGCGCCGAAAATTCCAGCGCCCAGAGCTGCGCGCCGAAAGTACCTGGGACGGATTCTTTTCCTAATCCGTTTCGTATTCAAATTCCTGAAAAACTATCTTTCTACGCCACTTTTTCCTATAAATAGACCCCTAGTTTCGACGAGAAACAACACACAACAACACATAATATATTCTGAGTATTAACTCTAAACCCCTTAGCCTAAGCCTCTCGCTGCGAAACTGTTCACGCGTTCTGTCGCAATCGATCCATAAATCGAACAGAACGTATCCTGTCCCATGATCGAGATTCGTTAAATAAAAAGGAGAAATAGCAAAGTCAAAGTGGTTAGTTTTTTGAGAACCGTGACGCACCTCTCAAGGGTGCGTCGTAATGTGTCCCTTTTCGATGATTTAACTGCTTTCCTCGCCCTTTTTATGAACTGTTAAACTAACCTAATATCATTTTTCTATCACGCCTAATAAATATAATATTTTTGGGAAATCGGATTATCATGCTAGGTCCCTTATTTCTATTTAAATCAGATAATCACGATCGAATTAGTATTATATGTTGCATATTGCTAAAATCAATTCAGATTAGTTTAATAGTTAACGCATATCCCTTCAATTATTTATGCTGAGCTAGTAAGGATATCCTGCCTCTGGAGTTATCGACGAACGAATTACTCCTCTCGGTAGTTACAGTCCCCCGAACCCTCAATCTCTACCTTGCGGGTGTATATTGAGAGATCCCCACACCAGGGATCACAAGGGAACCTACGGCCGTCGTGGTCAAACATAATTGCACTCCCTTTATGTCACGATAACCGGGTTTTGTCAGTTTTTCTCATTGTCGTTAAAAACTGAATGGCGACTCCTATATTACTAGTCAATTGGGTGTATACTCACAGGAAATCCAATTACACTTGATTGAATAAAAAGAATCGTCACACCCACGAGGGACAGGTTACGCATTATCCCCGCGCTTTTTCGACCCCCTCACAGTGGGGGCATTTCGGTAATGGCTTTGATCTTGGATGGGTCAATCTCGATTCCTCGCGTACTAACAACATATCCTAGCAATTTTCCAGAGGTTACCCCGAACACACATTTTTGTGGATTTAGTCTCATGTTATATTTCAAGATTCCGGTGAAGAACTTTCTAAGTGCCGGGAGGTGACCGTGCCGGTCTTTAGATTTGACGATCATGTCGTCTACATAGACCTCGATTTCTTTGTGTATCATGTGATGGAGTAACGTGATGGCTGTTCTTTGATAGGTGGCCCCCGTGTTTTTCAAACCAAAAGGCATTACAGTGTAACAATATGTACCCCAAGGGGTAATGAAGGTTGTTTTTTCCATGTCTTCTTCTGCCATAAGTATTTGGTTATATCCGGCGTACCCGTCCATAAAGGAGAGAAGCGCGTGTTCTGCGGTGTTGTCTACTAGTATGTCAATGTGAGGTAGAGGGAAGTCATCTTTGGGACTGGCTTTGTTGAGGTCTCGAAAGTCTACGCACATTCGCACTCGTCCATCTTTTTTAGCTACGGGGACAATATTGGCCACCCATTCTGGGTAGTTGGAGACTTTTATGAAGCCGGCGTCTAATTGTTTAGTGACTTCTTCTTTTATTTTCAAGGCTATCTCTGGTTTGAGCCGCCGTAGCTTTTGTTTTACTGGCGTCATTTTGGGATCTAGCGGAATTTTATGCTCAGCGATTTCTCGATCTATTCCTGGCATGTCCTTGTAGGACCAAGCAAAGACACCCTCGAATTCCCGCAAAGTGGAGATTAGATCGGCCTTTTCAGTGGGAGTTAAGGTGAGGCCAATTTTAATGATTTTAGGATTTTCTTCTGTTCCAATATTTACCGATTCTGTGTCCTCAATTATAGGAGTTTTGAGTTCTTGTTCATTTACAGCTTTTATTAGTTCGGTATATTCCTCTTCTGGCTCTTTTTCGTGCTCATTAGTGGCGAGACATTCTACATTATTACTCGGATTTTTAAGCGGCATATACTCAAAAGTTTTGTTTATCTTATTAAAGTCATGAAGCATTACATCAAAAAGATCTCCCGGAGTAGATATTTCCGGGTCTAAACTATTTTTGGGAGGGGTTACAATTTTGCTAGGTTCGGACTCGGAGTCAGAATCTAATTCTTCGTACATCGGACCCTCTCCCGCAGATATCTTGAACTTCATCCCACGAGCATTAGTCCATTTGAAAGTCTTGCGCCACCCTCGTTGGATTTGGTCATCTTTTGAGGGTGATGGAGTGATCAACTTAGTAGGATCGAACAATTCATCTTGAAGGGCTAATGCCATAATTTCTGTTTCATTCTTCGCTCTTTTCTTTTCTAACCCAAACAATAGCCCGAAAGCATGTGAGTTGGGGAGCGCTTTTGGCATAGCATGGTTCTTTGAGGCGAGTGGCCTTTGAGAACGTAGAGGGTCGTGTCCCAGAGCATGCATCTCTTGGGTTTGTGCGACCTCTAGGTATAGATGTTCGGGATATGCTTCTTCCATCGCGCTCCTTGATGGCTATCACGGGTAGGTATTCAGGGGCCCTGCATTATTGTTGTGGAGTAGGAGACACATTAGTTTGTTTCGTGAGTCGGTTTTTAGACATTTTATGACTACCCTTAAGTCGGACTAGTATATTTGGACTACTATGTGTGCAATTTAAACTCTTTATATTTTCGAAAATCTTCGCCCGTGTGACATTCATAGTTATTAGCATGTTCGGTTTTGGTGCCGAGCATTGTCGTCGTAGGAGGCCTAACAACGACGCAAAGAGTTATATATATATATATATATATATATATATATATATATATATATATATATATATATATATATATATATATATATATATATATATATATATATATATATATATATATATATATATATATATATATATATATATATATATATATATATATATATATATATATATATATATATATATATATATATATATATATATATATATATATATATATATATATATTTATGAGTCTCTTTTCTTACGCCCTCGCAGCAATTTTTTTACGAACGGTTTTTTGCTACGTGTTTTCTTTTTCGCGGGCACCGAGGCTGCTGCGCCTGACCAGAAGGTCAAACAACAACTTCAGCGCCCAGCGTCGGGCGTGAGAAATTCTGGCGCCCAGCCAGGGGCGTTGAAAATGCGTCCCTGGCTGGTTCTCGTTTTCTGTTTGCGTCTACTTTTGTTTATGCGACTTCGATTTTGCGTGCTTGCCTAATAACGTCCTTTACGCGTTGTGCAACGTTTGTGGGATTCGTTACAGGCCATCCCGAGCGTGGCTTATTTTTGTGGCGATCGTTCGGGTTTGCGGAACACGTATTTCGGTATAACTCTTTGGCAAATTGGTTTATGAATGTTTGAGCAATTTTTAAGGTCGTTGGTTTTTCTAGGATAGTTTGTCACACACAATCATATTTTTCGCTACACATAACTAACATTCCATCATGAGGCAATAATAATATGTCATGTAGTTTATGATAGGCTTCTATGGGTAGTTATTTGCGCCTGGCTTGGTACCGCTTCTATCGCAGATCCACCACATGCCCCGGTCGGGGTAGTGCTTTCAACAGACGAATTTCGTCCCAGAAGGCCAACCCGCAAGTGCAAGCCAAGGGGGCATGCAGGCGAGAGGGACCTAGTGGGCGAGCGATTGGGTTTGGGACGGATGTACTACTAGCGAAAGTGCCGAGTGGACAACATTCGAAGCGTATGCACCCCCCGGTTGGCGATGGGTATCCTTAGTCCCAACTCCCGAGATGAAACACCAAGGGAGCCAAGATTCGTTATGCGGTTCTGTCCGTTCACATTAATATGCTGATTTTCAGGTTGTCCCAACTTGATGGGGAAACAAACGCGGGGTAGGATCGTTTCACCCTTCGGCTATTTTGATTACCTACAAGCACGAGTATTTCCTTCACTTTCCCCAGTGGAGTCGCCACTGTGAGGGGGTCGAAAAAGCACGAGGCTAATGCGTGACCTCGTCCCTTGTGGGTGTGACGCTTCTTTTTGTCAAATCAAGTGTAATTGGATTTCCTGTGAGTTTACACCCAATTGACTAGTAATATAGGAGTCGCCATTCAGTTTTTAACGACAATGAGAAAAACTGACAAAACCCGATTATCGTGACATAAAGGCAGTGCAATTATGTTTGACCACGACGGCCGTAGGTTCCCTTGTGATCCCTGGTGGTGGGGATCGCTCAACGTACACCCGCAGGGTAGATATTGAGGGTACGGGGGACTGTAACTACCGAGAGGAGTACTCACTATTCGATAACTCCAGAGGCAGGATATCCTTACTAGCTCAGCATAAATAATTGAAGGGACATGTGTTAACTATTAAACTAATCTGAGTTGATTTTATCAATATGCAACATATAGTACTAGATCGAGCGCGATTATCTGATTTAGATTGTTTTAAGGGACCTAGAATGATAATCCAATTTCCCAAAAATATCATATTTATTAAGCGTGATCGAACAATCAGATTTTGGTTAGTTTAACAGTTCATAAAAGGGCGAGGAAAGCAATTAAACCATGGAAAAGGGACACATTACGACGCACCCTTGAGAGGTGCGTCACGGTTCTCAGAAAACTAACCACTTTGACTTTGCTATTTCTCCTTTTATTTAACGAATCTCAAATTATGGGACGGGATACGTTCTGTTCGATTTATGGATCGATTGCGACAGAACGCGTGATCAGTTTTGCAGCGTGAGGCTTAGGCTTAGGGGTTTAGAGTCAATACTCAGAATAATAATTGTGTGTTGTGTTCTTTTCTCGTCGAACTTAAGGCCCTATTTATAGAAAAGAGTTCGTGGAAAGATAGAATTGCAGAACTCTAATCCACGAGGAATTAGGAAAAACACGTACCAGGTATTTTCAGCGCCCAGGCCTGGGCGCCGAAGATTTTGGCGCCCAGAGCCAGGCGTTGAAAATAGGATATGGGCTGTTTTTCTTAGTCAGATTCGGATCCCTAGAATCCGGAGTATTTGAGATCTAATTGAGTCTTTTAGTGCGTATTAACCTTGTGACGGGATGCGTCTGGGCCCGTTACGAACTCTAGGCTCGTTAGGATTTTAATTAATACGTGACTCTTATTTTCGAATCATATTAGGAATAGGATTCTCTCGCAATTTCTATCTCATTTAGGATTTATGTTGGAGTGCAACACCTAATTCTGACAGGTTTCTATCTTTTATTACTTGCCACTTTTAACAACTACCCATTTACGGCAGTTACTATTTTAGCAGGTTTCCATAAATAGCATGTTTCTATAAATAGCAGGTTTCGGGTGAAATGAAAAGGGGAATTGAGATTCGTTATTTTATAGGAGATGCGTTGTCAAGTAGAGATTTACGTTTTCATCATCGAACCTTCCCTTTCGGGAATGGGGACAAAAGTAGGTGTCTACAAAGTTGCATTTCTAAGCTGAAATGAGAACTAAGCCTTGCTTTTCTCCCCCTTTTGTCCAATACTCCAATGGTCCCAATCGAAGAGTAACTTCGGCCAATTAACTCTTCCTCCCAATCCATATGATCTTCTTGAAGTATGATTTCTTCCTTAACTCATGACTCATACTACCCTACACCTTGATGGAACAAACAAACTTCTCATAGGCATCAATAGAGGAACTTGCTCTAGCTTCGGTAGTTTCTCCCTTAGTAGTTCAAGTTATCAAAGGTATTCCCTTACATGTCACTGTCACGGATATATTAGATCAACTATGTTGGATTTTTTCTAGTAATGGAAACTTAATTAAGAAAATAATAACTTTCTTATGGAGCACATGGAAAATGAGAAATGCAGTTATTTTTAAACACGTCTCATTTTCTGCTATTGGCCTCTACACTAAAACTTTAAAAATATTCAGTGAATGGAACTCGTACTTGTTTGGACTATTTGGAATCACATTCAACAAAGGAAATTCCTATCTTATTTATCCATGTTGCTTGGGCGCCACCTGCATGGCACCCTAAAACTTAAATTTGATGCCTTTGTTCGTCATAAATCGGGTGCATCAAGGGTTTTTATTAGAAACCATATGCGAACCATTATATCTAGTCGCTCCTACAATCTGGCCGCCTACCCTCCCTTTTCTTGCAGAAGCTATTGAACTCCGCAATTGTTTATTATTGGCAATGTATAACAATATTCAACTTTTATTTCATTGAGGGAGATAACTTACTTATAATTCAGATTTTGCAGCAACCTGCTCAATGTGCGTGAAAAATACAGTTTCTTATGGACGACATCAAACAACTGCTTCTTAATTTCGTCAGTCATATTTCGCTACATATATACCGAGAAGCTAACCGCAGTGATGATTACGTCGCATCCATTGGTCAACACAATACAAGCCACCAAGATATAAATCCTTTTATAGACAATATTGTTTTCTATTTTATTTCTTTAGATAAGTTAGAATATAATTTTGAGAGAAGAATATCATAACTTATGTGTTATTATCCTTTTAAAAGGAGGAAAAAAAAACCGAGAGTTAACGTTTCTGTCAATTAAAAACCCTTAACACAGTCGCATCCAAAACCGGTCGGGCCTAAAAGAAAATATTACATTTCCCCGAAATCTTCCTTAGACGAATGAACAAGTTTATTTGTAAACCAGCCTTCGAAAGCGAGGCTAAAGTGCTAAACCTATGATCAACAACCTCAACAAAAGGGTACACAATCACCAAGCATATAAGGAAACTAAGTGGAGTGAACTCCGTACAAAACATGATGTTTGGTTGTATTTTGAAGGTTATTAGTTATACTTTCCTTGTATTTACAGTTTTCATGTATTTTAACTATTGTTGTTTGGTTGAGTATAGTAAGTTATAATTCTCATGGAAAAATCTACTTACCTATAAGCATTAGGTAAACAACTTCTCAAACTGTCACTTCCTATCCTGTCTACCAAATAATCTCTTTGCCCTTTACTCCTTAGGAAATGAAACTTCTCATGCAACAGAATGTCATCCAAACTAGGCCTAACAACACATAATAAGTGCAATTTGCATGTAGATGGCGTGGTTGACGAAATGGGTTTGTATAAAATAGGCCAAAACTTCGTTAATGGGCCTTGTGCAATTAGGACCTTTGGGCAAGACCTCGAGATTAACTATTATATAGCGATCATGTCGGTAAATGACCTTTCGTGAATCGTGATGAAGAGCCACGTGCATGCGCATGACAACTTCTAACGAATATTTGAGCTTAGCCGAAGTTGAAATCCACCCACTCCATCAATTATACAAATTACACAACTTAGACATCATCTCCATTATTATTTATTTATTAAGTTGTAAAATGAGTAGTGAATTGTGGCACTTGCTCTCACTTCTCACCCCCTACGTGTCTCTTCTCTTTTGGCTTTGTTGTCATTCTTATGTTACTTCCCTTCCTATTTAACCCTTTCTTCTTTATATCTCTTCATATATATCTTCACACTATCACTATTTCCCCCAAAAACCACCAACAAACAAACAAACAAAATGGAAACCCAAAACCTTAAGCAAAGGAGTACTAGAGATGAACCCAACGCCAACGCCACCGCCGCCGCCGCCGCGTACGACACCCCCGAAAGAGATACCGCCAACGACGAAAGCGATAAAGGGGCTGGGCAGACAAGGCAGAAGAGGAGGATTATGGCAAAACGCGGCCTTAAATCCTTGAGTGTAGCACTATCAATTCCTGTGATCATCACCCTTACCAACATCTACATGTTTGGTTCAAATGACACCTACAAGTTGTCCAACAGACCCAATTGGGTACCTCCAATATGGGCTTTGCATATGGCTTGTTTGGGCTCAGCCTCCCTATTGGGTCTCTGCGGATGGATTGTTTGGGCTGAGGGTGAGTTCCATAAGAACCCGAATACTGTGGGCTTATATCTGGGCCAATTCGGGTTGAGCCTCCTTTGGGACCCGCTGATGTTCAAGATGGGTGCGAATTGGGCTGGTCTGTTGGTTGCACTCGGAATGTGTTATGCTCTGTTTCGGTGTTACAGGGTGTTCAAACGGGTGAACGACATCGCCGCCGACTTAGTTTTGCCTTGTTTGGGTTGGGCTGCCCTTCTTGCTTTTGTTAGTCTCAAGCTTTTGCTGACATAAATTTGTCGATGGGATATGATCATATGACTATAAGAACATGATGTTGAATACTCCTAGGCCTGTAAATAAGGGTCTCTGTTTTTACTTTCTTTTCCCCTTTGTAATAATCAACCAAGTGTTATGTGCTAATGTCTAGCATGTTTGTTTGTATTAATATGATTTTCAAGTTTGATACAAATCCTGATACTGTTACAGAAAAGGCAATACTTCGCAGTTACCAAATGCTCTGTGGGGGGAAAAATAAGTGGAAAAATACGAGCAGAGCGGAAATCTGAAAAGTACCCAAGAAAAGCTAAGCAGAAAATGAGCAAGATACAAGTTTTTCATTCCTATTACTATTAAGATGACGGAAAAATAAGCCAAACTGCGCCACAACAAAGAAAGCAGGAGAAGCCCTTTGTTGTTGATATAACAAATAGTACAAAACACAACACATACACCAAAAAGCTCCAGAAGCCCAAAAACATCGATTTTATGGATCACCAGTAGTAAGTAGTAACCCAGGAATAATCGCGCTAACTGACAGAAAAACCCCAACTTTGTTACAGTCAAATGCTGTAACCTCAGGGGAAAATATTACTGCAACCACCAGACCATACGCAGTTGGAGAAGTGGAGCATGACTGATGTGCACGTGCCTAGGTCAACATGACTCGGGTTCATCACACGTGCGGCGTTGTGTGGTGCACAAACTGGTGGGTGCAACACAACTGGTGGGTGCAATATTTTGTTACAGTCAAATGCTGCAACCGCAGGAGCAAAATTTATTGCATCCACAAGACCACCAATGTAAGCACCACAGTACCACACGCAGGGGAAACAGTGGTCCAGTGGAGCACGACTGTTGCGCAAGTGCCCAGATCAGCATGACTGGTGTTCATCACACTTGCGGCGTGTGGTGCACAGGATCCCAACGTATGTTTAAGGTTCAGTCAAGAAGGTGAAAAACCGAGTGTATGTAGTTCATCAACAATTCCACTCAGTAGTAAATAGTATGTAGTAAATCAGAAAATACCATTCCAAATCCACAATATGAATAAAAAGCAATGTAAAGAAAACCTATTCAATCATAATAAAAGATTCATGTGTTAAACTCAGATCAATCTATACACCATACTGTTGCTCAGAAATTCATGTCGGAAGTTGGAGTAGATAGTACGAAAGCATTGTAACACAAACCTACATAATTATGAAATTCTGATAGAAAATTGAAGTATCCAACTAAATTTAAGATTCATGACTGTTGAATGTGAAACTAAAAAACACAATGACCATTATTTTTAACCTCATTTGAAGACTTCAATCCCATAAGAAAGAAGCTAAACTGGAATATATACTCTGATTACCAGTAACAAGCACCAAAAAGATGGATGTTAACACATCAAATACACTAGATAATCATCTAACAGCAGCAGATGAGAAGAGAACCAAAAATATATGGTACTCATCTCCTCCGAGTGTACAAGTGTAGTTTCCTAGAAAGGAACAAAAGAATATTATGTACAAACCTAATGAACACATACACATAACCCTTCTAAGAAATCGTACACTAACATGGAATACGAGCTAAGAAATCAGCAACAAAAGAGAATAGAGATCAACCAGGTCAAGATCACGATACCTTGGTTGCCTGAATCCCCAGCTCATCTTTAACCTCATCCTGTTTCATTGTCTCATCCTGTATTCTCTTCACTCTCCTGCTAGCAAGCGATGTATGACCAAACCCATACATTTTCAAAACCTGGTTATCCCCAAAATTAAACGCTCTCTCCATCTGTTTCAAACATCTTTCCACAGGGTAATCACTAATCTTGCCGCAAGGCTTACAACCCACAAAATGAGTGACCAATGGCCACCTATGATCACCCAAACCTGGATGAAAATTCTCAATCATCTCCTCATATTTATCAACCAAAATCCCCCAATATCCGTGCAAGTAATATGAATTCTCAAAATAAACCTTCTCCCCCCACTTCTCCTTTTCCTTTGCCAACAAATACACCATTGCGGATTGATCATCTGCTTCAAAGGAAGGTCGACCCTTCAACTCCTGAGTAAGAACCTTCCCTGCCTCAACCCTAGTCTTCCCCTTCGGCCCCATTGGAGCCCACGCATCAAGAAGGTCCAACGACCACTGACAATTCCTAATTAAGAAACTCCCAGTATTCAAACCAATCCAATTCTTCTGTTCAAACACCATTTCCTTCCATCCATGCATAATTAAATTATAACCCTCATACTTCTCCCATGGCAACTCAAATTCCATGTCAGTAAACATGGCATCACTATCCATCCACCATAGAAATTCAACCTCCGGGCGACTTAACAAGAGTGTCCTAATTAATGGCAATTTCGCCCAAAACCCGGACATTTCAGCATCCAGCAATGCCATATTATAGTAAACCTCAATCCCATGTAACCTACAATAATCAATCTTGTTCTTAATTGACTTCAACAAATAATGATCCCCCACAGGACTCTCACACGGTTTCGGAGACGAACCAGTGACTAACAAAACCCTAGGTTTCCTCTTCTCCCCAATAAAATTCGGCATTTCCGGATGTTCATTCAACCATTTCTCTCTCTTCCCATCCCAATCCATAACCTTAGTACCCAAACTATACGGCATTGATAGTTCAACATCTTTATCATCACTACTTTCATCATGATAAAACTTCTTGTAATCAAAAGCAGCGTAATTGAACGTATCCGAATACGAGGAAGATGATTTTACCTCTTCGAGACGGCGGTGCGGCTCAGCGAGCTTCCGAGACGAGAAATGGTTGCGAATCTCGAGGAAATCCTGCTCCGGAGTACCGAATTTTCCGGCGCCAATGGTGCCTCGAAGGACGAGGACTGTAAGCAGAAGACAAAGGAACGTGACATTGCAATGGCGGAAGAACCTGTTTAGCTGCCTAGCTTTACGAACTCCTAAAAACTTCTCCAACATTTTCGATAATAAATTGAGGAATTCAAGGAATGATCGACGCCATTAATGGCGAAAATTTGAGACAATTAGGGATTGTTGAAGGTGAAATGAGGAACCCTAGACGAGTTAGTTGGGAAAAGGGGGGAGAGTGTCGGTGTTTTTGAGTTGGGGGAAATTGTGCTGTTCCAATCTGTAAGATCATTACCTTAAAAAAAAAGGAATAGTTTGTTGGATCTTTTTTTTATGGCATTAATGAGTTGTTTAGTGGTGGTACACTACACGTCTACACATGGTGATCAAACAATGGAGAAGGAAGAAAAGCTGAATTTGATGTAATCATGTAGATAATGAGGGGTTTCTCATGGATCTTATATTCTTATACAAAGTTGACCCGGTTTGACTTGACTTGGTTCGAACCGATACATATTAGAAGATTTGTACATCCGTCAAAAATCGGATCGGCACTCATTTGGAACGGAATTAGAATTACTTTTGTGGACCGGAATCGGATGGGAATAATCCGATATGGACCACATCAGACCGGTTTTTTTTCCGGTTCGGGTTTAGACCGAGTTGGACTGAAATTATTGAATACGCCTCCATACAATTTTCAAATTTATTTATTTCCAAAAAAGATATAATCACAAAATCTTTTAAAAGTTTAATTCTCAATTTTCAAGGGAGAAGATATGGATATACTCAGAAAATTAAAGAGTAGGAAAACAACAGAGAATAACACATGATTTTAGAGCATTAAGGAAGAATACTAATGATCTATTTAATTTAAAACGGGTCAACCGGTCCGGACCGGACCGAAACACAAACATTAAAATTTAAAGGACCGAAGACCGGAATCAACTGGTCCGGTTTCAGTCTATTTTCGGTCCGGATCGGAATTTAAACACCCTTACGGCATCACAAATAGTTGATTCACATTCGAGGAGATTTCAGAATTTAGGAGGTGATTTAGACTTCACGTAACTTATATTTAATATTGATTTAATGTATTGTTTATTTATGTTTGTTATAGCAAATGATGGAAATATAGTTTGACTTTTAACTAGTTTAATTTAGACGAATGATTCATCACTTGGATAAGACCCGAATTGAAATCGGTCAATTGTAACGTTTAGTTTTTCACCTCTTATGTCTATAATGAAAGAGCTCTTTTTTGTGCTCTAACTTTACTTTAGTTTTCTTGGCCTAGCATTGTGTATGGTCAGACGATACAATCTTAGAAGAATATCTTGTTGCGTTGGAATAACATTCAAATGGTTGACAAAAGTTATCCCTTCGAATTTTGTCGTGGAAATCTCAATTTATTCTTCATATGATATCACAAGCGAATTTTGGAAAACTGATTTTGGCGCACCTTTATATGAGTATAAAGTATAGGAGTGTCCGAGTGTCTCATAATCACTTTCCTTCTTTCCCATGTTTATACATTACGGGCGTTACTTTCAGACTTATTGCGAACCTACTTTATCTCAACATGACCAGATTTGATGGAGTATTTTCTTATGTTAGTTCAATAACCAAGTCTATTCTTAATTGAGCCAAGATCATTAGAACCACATTTCGTTATTTTTGGGTGTATAATCAAGTTGTCCACCGCCGACAACAGTGACTAACCCTCTTACCCCGCATGCTCCAATAAAGGGTAAAGCGATGACCAATGATTTGTTTTCATTCCCAAAGGTTGAGATTCGAACCCCGAACCCCGAACCCCCAACCTATTGGTTAAGACTTAAGAGAAAAAGTGAGCAACTACTATGCCAAGACCAACTTGATTAGATCACCGCATTTCATAATTGTAGAGAATAATTATATTTTAAGAAAAAAATTACACATTTGAACTTTGAAGATGGATTACCATTTCATCAGAGATCATGTGCATTACAATATTCTTACTCTTTCACATGTGCATTACCCTTTCACAATATTCTTGCTCTGATAACTAATGATGATACATAAATGCATAATACATCTTCCTGGATCCCATCTCTTTTATTTAGCTCTCTCTCCTAAACTTCATCATCGTGATCTTTCTTTTTTGAAAAAAGACCCTTTATACGAAGTGTATGATGCAACATCATCGTTTTTCGTTTCCAGTTTTCAATAACTAATTAGCAGGCACATGTATGAGAAAAGTGTTTGTAACTTGACGTTCTTTATAATGATATGATGTTTCGGTCTTTGTTAAACAAAAATACAGCTTAGTAAAGTACTACCACTACAATCTATCCCATCAACATTGAAGTTCCACATAATCATCTATGATTAATATGCTCATCATCATTAAAAACAAATTAATCACAATGAATTTTGGGAAGCTTTTCCACATGGACATGGAATTCCGCATGCTTAATTTGAGCTGATAATCTTTCTTTCTTTCTGCAGTCTCTGAGCTGATGGCAAACATAGCAGAATTACTCAGAGATACAAAGCTTCCTGAGTGTTATGGAAGTCCTTCTTTTCTGGTCTATTTCCTGGCCTTGCCAAATCTGAAACCCTGGTTTCCGATTTATCTCATGCTTCCAATGGTAGCGAGCATCTCCCCACATGATAACTAGGGATCCCGGGGGCAGATATACAGGTATTGTTATTGCTGGTGGAATTTCTCCATCCCCTTCAACAGGTGAAAAGTGCATGATACAGGATGACTCCAAGGAGACTATAGCAATACCATCTTCAAATCGCATCAGATCAACATGAGCACAGATACCCTGTGTCATTATTACAACATATTAGAGGTTAATACATACATCAAGAGAATGAAACAAAAGGATTTGATAATACCAGTTTAATAATCATCAATGCATCAGTACCTATAAACTTCAATTTCCTTCAAAGGACGCAGATCTGTAAAAGTTATTTAAAAGTTCCCTCATAGCTCATAAGGTGGCAGAATAGGGACAGATCATGATCATGGCAATAAGTGAAATTTATTCGAGATGTCCATGTTCTAGTAATAGATTAAACTAATGATGATAGCATGAATTTTAAACTCTATCCAGCTATATGAACATGTAAGTTCACAAAGTTCCTTTTTCGTATGGATAAATGTCAAAGTAATATAGCTAAAAGCACAATCATAAGCAGTAAGAAACTAAACAACCAAATCGCACCTCACCTGGCTGGTATACATTTACAATAAGTTGATCAAAAAATGGGTCTCTGGACAGCAATTGTGGAGGCAATACATAGGTCTCATTATCAAGATTTAGCTTTCCAATATTTCCTTCCTTGTCACCAAAACAGACCACTTCATGTATTTGATCAGAAAGCTCAACTGCCCAAAAAGGGAGGTCCCCAAATCTCATAGCCTGCACTGAGAAAATTAAGCAATTTTTTAACGAGCAACAAAAGAACCTAAACACATCAAATATTCTGCCTCTCCCTCTCCTTCCCACCTTATTACTGTTCTCCTCTTTCTGAAACATAGACATTCCAGAACTAAGGTGATATTTTATGCTATAGATACAGTTGATTTCTCAGCTTATAGTACCTTATACGGAGTACACAATACACCAAAGTACTGCAGTGTATTTCTTAATTTCAGCGTGTTCCGCAAATTTTGACAAAACAAATTGGGGAACTGCACAACAAAGATTTATGGAAGTGATTTTGACACACCAAACATTGATTTTGGCACACCCATTGTAAGAACACAGTTGTCTGTGCTCTACTCACATAGAGGCGTGCCAAAATCAGCAAAGTGGAGTACCAAAATATGTTTCCAGATTTATTTCATCCCTTTTCTTGTCTGGAATCTCAAAAATTTGAGTCACACCAGAAAGTAAGTAGAGAACTGACAAACCCCTTCAAAAAAAAAAAAAAAAAAAAAACTTAAAACTACTAAACGAAGAAGAAAAACAAGCGCTCAAGAAACTACAATGCTCTACCCAGCACATACCCCCAAACAATAAAGAGATTCATGAAAATACTTGAAGTTAATAAACGCCAAAAAAACTGGAAGCAAAACGGAGAGAAAAAAAAAAACTGGGGCAGATAGGCTGTCAGGCCGAAGGGTCAAGACAAGAGTAAACTTCATGGAAGATGTATGATTATGATCTCAAATAGAAGGATGGATGGAGAAAATTGAACAAATACAAATATTTCTACAGTATACATCAAAAGTTTTAGAATGGTACCTGGTTGTGAGCATCTTCAGTGAACCATCCTTCTGCAAACACATTTGTTCTTTAGCAATGATTAAATTAACTGAAACTATATGAAACAAATAACAAGAAAACTATAAACTACCTCCCCTAACCAACATGCAGTATATTTGAAAGAAGAAAAGGCAAGTTCAAGCGCAATAACCCATACCTAGTCTTAATCAAACAAGTACTTATTTAGTCAAAACTACCCAAAGCCACATAGCACTGAAAATAAACAATTGAATAATTGCTTCTTGAATAAAACTTCATAAATAACTTGAGCCAACAGAGATAATGAAACACATGGAAAAAATAAGTGATCAACGGTCTCAACTAAGTCAGACACTAATTTAGAATGAGATTGGTACAGAGTTACACACTATATCTGATATGGAGAAAAAGAGTATGTCCATCATGGACCAATAACTGAGTTACACGTGTCAAGATCAAGGGACACATGTCTTATTTCTTGTTAATCTAAGACGTGGCAAAGTAACCTGTATCTAGTTGACATGTGTCCCTATGGAAAGCAATCAGAATATTTCCCCTATTGCATGAGTACAAACTCTCTTATAGGCCCAAGGCCCACTAAAAGAGCCTGATCTAGCAAAGGACCACAAAAATATAAGGACACTTGTCCTCATGACATGAATGAGCCAATCATATGCCTTGGTTTTAGGGTAAAAACTGACAAAACACTTTTCCCAAAAAGCTATAAATACAAACCCTCATACCTCATTGTGGGGGTCGAAAAAATCTCTTCATTGATCACAATTACTCTCTCTCTCTAAGCTTGAACTCATTTAAGCTTAAAAGATCCAACAAGGGCACGAGGCATAAACAAGTGCCTTGGCATCTCTTCTGCCGACAAGGCAACGCTTAATACATGAGTACGTGTATCCATACATATCAAGGGCATCAATCGACAACAATCAGGGCATACAATCTCAAGATAAGGGCAATCAAGCTGATATATTGACGTTCGTCATTCAATACAATCTAAATGATCTTAAGACTGCACAACCGTCCAGATGACAAAGGCAAGCTGATTGGTTTAAATGGCCAAGCCTGGAATAACTTCAGAGATTAAGGGAAATCAAGCTGATTGATTGACGTCAACCAATACTATATGAAATAATCTCTAAAGTTATCCCCAATTGAGTGGGCAGACATATCATATATCAACTGATTCAACTTTAGCGGCATCCCGACCTACTTTTGGAGATTTTACTCTATCAAATTAGTCAAGTAAACTTGAAACATTGTTGCAACAGATATGCCAATGCAGAAAATAGCAAAACGACACAAGTGTCACAAATATGTTGATAAAACACAGAAAAGTTGTTTCAAGTCTTTCATACAAAACGTGACAAACACACCAAAAGCGTAAAAGAGAAAAGCTAGTAGCTGAGTGTGGCGAAGATGCTGAAGTGGGAGCAACCGGTCTATCCTTGCTCGTCGGCGTCCTTGTTGATGGTCTCCTCCTAACATTTCCTCATCATTCCTCCTCAGAATCAGAATCAACGAACTCTGGAACAGGATGACCTAACTTCTGGGCCAAGAGAATAACCCCTTCATGGTCAATGCGCCTCTCAAACCAAGAAAAGGGTTGGTCATCCATGACCAAGTCTGTTAAGGGAATTATATACAAAGTCAAGGTTTAGAAGTCAATATGTTGACTTTGTGATTTAGCATTGACTTTCTGTTATTGTTTGCAACTGAATTCTAACTGAATTCTGTTATGCTTGAGTTACTTGTTTTTCAAGCTAACTAACAAGAATTGTAGTATATAGACAAATGATGTAAGCTACGATTGAATCATGAAATATATTACAACTTCTCTCTCTAAATTCTCCTTCCTTAATTCTCTTCTTCTCTTCTCCTATTTCTGAATCTTCTTCTTCTTTCTTCTGGTGCAATCTATCTTCTTCTTTTTCTTCTTAATTCTGTATTCTGTCACAAAGCTGGCAACAGGATCAAGTATCCTGTAACATTGGTATCAGAGCTACTCTGATTACACTTGATGATTGCTAATCTAGTGTAGTCTATTAAGAAATCAATCGCAGAATCTGGGTTCACATTAGGGAACAGAAACTTCTGGAATTGATTGATCAAAGCAATCTGGCTCCTGCAACTCGACGTGCAATGGATGATCATCTGAAACAATTGGAGGAGAAAATGCTCGAGCAATCAAGAAGAGTGGAAAGTCAATCTGCTCAGATTGAAGATCAGTCCAAGAAACTTGATGGTTTGATGAATCTGCTGCTGGAGATGAAGAATCAAATGAGAGATTCCACTTCTGAAAACAGCAAGAATACTGGTGCTACCAAGGATGGTAATTCTCCTAAAACTTTTGGGTATAATCCTAAAATTTCTTTTCCAAAATTCGATCGTACAAACAGTAGAGTTTGGATTAAAAAGTGCAGTAGATATTTTAGCCTGTGTAATGTGAGTAATGAACATAAGGTGGATTTGGCATCATTGAACATGATTGACAAGGCAGAAAAATGGGTGACAAGTTATTTGTCAGTTAAAAGGAATGTTGATTGGGGTGAATTTTGTCTGGATTTGTCTGCAAGATTTAAAGATGTAAGGGGAACTAACACAGTAGAACAATTTAATAAGTTGCAGCAAACTGATTCCATAGAGTCATATTTAGACAATTTTGAAGATTTAAAGTCTGATGTCTTGAACACTCACCATGAATTGCCTGAAGAGTTTGTGTTGGAAAGTTTTATTGGAGGCTTAAACCCAACTGTGAAACCTTTTGTTAGGGCTTTTAGACCTACTACTATTGCTGAAGCTGTTGAATTTGCTAGGCTTCAAGAAGAACAGACTATTGCTTTTTCACAGAAACCTTTCTTATTCACAAAAAGCCATTCAAGCCATACCTTTGAACTTCAGCAAACCCACAAATGCTAGCCTGCCTGCATTACTACCTACACCAAATACAAAACCTACTCAAATGACCAAATTCAACCCAAGATATGCCAAGAACTTTAGGCACATTCCAGCAGATGTAAGGGCTGACAAAATTGCTAAGGGGTTGTGTTATTACTGTGATGCACCATATGACAGAACACACAAATGCCAATTCAAAGAACCACAGTTGTTCACTGTGGAAATATCAAGTAGTAATGAGGAGAAAGGGTCAGATGTTAGTGAGGATGATGGGGATGATGAGTTGGATAGTACTGGAGTAGCTGAACCAATTTTATCTCTTAATGCATTGTCTGGCAACCAGAATTTCCAAACAATGAGGGTGACAGGAACTAGGAATAATAAATTGTTCCATGTTTTGGTTGATTCTGGTAGTACTCACAACTTCTTGGATTTGGAGTTAGCTAAGAAATTGGGTTGTACTATTGAATCCATACCTTCTCAGCATGTAACAGTAGCTGATGGAAATCACCTAGCATGTCAACATGTCTCCAAAGGGTTTACTTGGACCATGCAAGGGAGAACTTTTACAGCTGATATGATGTTGATATCCTTGGGGGGTTGTGATATGGTTCTTGGAGTTCAATGGCTAGCAACATTGGGCCCTATTTGTTGGGATTTCAAAGCTTTGCTTATGGAGTTTCACTTGGATGGATGTCAGTTTGTCTTACAGGGTATACACCCACAGAAAGTGAAAGTAGTGGAGGGTGCACCTTCAGCAAAGTTGTTCAGTAATGCAGTCCAGCTTTGTTTGTTACAAGTAAGGGATATGTCCTTTCAACCTGTACAACAATCAGCCAATCAACAACATGAGGACAGTGAACTGAAAGCTTTGAAAGAACAGTACAAAGACATTTTTGCTGACCCTGAGGATTTGCCACCTCACAGGGGGGTATTTGATCACACAATCCCATTAGAGCCTAATGCAAGGCCAGTAAACATAAGGCCTTACAGATATCCATTAAAACAGAGAGATGTGATTGAACAATTAGTTCAAGATATGCTGGAAAGGGGGGTCATACAGAACAGTTCAAGCCCATTTGCATCTCCTATAGTTTTGGTGGGAAAGAAAGATGGTACCTGGAGATTATGTGTAGATTATAGAGAATTAAACAACAGAACCATTAAGAATAAGTTCCCTATACCTGTTATAGATGAGTTGATTGATGAATTAGCAGGTGCTTCAGTGTTTACTAAACTTGACTTGAGGGCTGGTCAGATAAGGGTTCAAGAGAGTGATGTTTATAAAACTGCTTTTAAAACACATTCAGGTAGACCTGTCAAACGGGTCGGTCGGGTCGGGTTGTAAAGAATTACTTTCGGGTTCGGGTTGAATCGGGTCGGTCACTTTCGGGTTCGGGTTTGCAAATGCTTGTTCAAGACCCAGAACTTTCGCGTTCGGGTTGACCCAACGGGTTGAGAGATTTTAAAACGCGCATTATATTTTCATTAATTTAGGTTATAAATATACAAAATATTGGGACAAATTAACAAATTTTCCTACGAAAGTTTATATTTAGTCAAATTCAACCATAAAATGGCGTATAATTCAAATTAAAATCATATTACACACAAATAGTAAAAACAACGTGTCTATTATGCTTACATTTTCTCATAATCTCATTTATTACTATAAATACAATGATTTTCAATCGGTCGGGTCCAAAACGGGTTCGGTCGGGTTTTGACCCATTCATTTTCGGGTTGCTCGGGTTCGGATAAAATCGGGTTACGGGTCACAAAATCTTGTTCAGGACCCAGTATTTTCGGGTCGGGTTCAGGTCGGTTTTCGGGTCGGGTCGATTTTTGACAGCTCTACATTCAGGTCACTTTGAGTTCTTGGTTATGCCATTTGGTCTAACCAATGCACCTGCCTCATTTCAGAGTTGGATGTATGGTGTTTTTAAGCCTTTACTCAGAAAATGTGTGTTAGTCTTTTTTGATGATATATTGGTTTACAGTAGATCCAAAGAGCAGCATTGGTCTCATTTGGCTCAAGTGTTTGAGTTAATGAGGTGTAATAAGATGTTTGCCAAAGCTAGTAAGTGTTGTTTTGCTATTGACAAGGTTGAATACCTTGGTCACTACATTTCTGCAGTAGGGGTAGAAACTGATCCCAATAAGATAGCTGCTGTGGAGAGTTGGCCTGTTCCAACATCAGTGAAGGAATTGAGAAGTTTTTTAGGGTTGGCTGGATATACAGGAAGTTTGTTATGCATTATTCTCTCGTCAGTAAACCTCTAACTGATTTACTAAAAAAGGGGGCTTTTGTTTGGTCTGATACAGCTCAAAATGCTTTCACTACTCTTAAGCAAGCTTTGGTTTCTGCTCCAGTGCTAGCAGTTTCTGACTTCTCTAAAACATTTGTGGTGGAGACAGATGCCTCAAATACAGGTATTGGTGCAGTTTTGATGCAGGATAATCACCCTTTGGCATTCATCAGTAGAGCTTTAGGACCAAAGTGGCAGAAATTATCTATGTATGAGAAAGAATTGCTTGCCATTGTGTTTGCTGTTCAGAAATGGGAACAATACTTGAGGAGTTCACATTTCACTATTAGAACTGATCAGAAAAGCTTGAAGTGGCTTCTTCAACAGAAGGTATCCACACCATTTCAACAATTTTGGCTTTCTAAACTCATGGGATTTGACTATGACATTCAGTATAAGTCTGGAAAAGAAAATGTAGTTGCTGATGCCCTTTCTAGAGTGCCTAGAGCCACTATTTTGTGTATGGCTATTTCTGTTGTCAACTCTGATCTTACTGCTTTAATCAAAGCCAGTTATATGTTGGATAACTCCTTGTTGGCCATTGTTACTAAGCTGCAGAATGGTGAATCTGTTGACAATTACTCCTTACAAGATGGTTTGGCTAGGAGGAGAGGAAAACTGGTTTTAGGGTCTGATTTGGTTTTAAAGAATAAGGTGATAAATTGGTTGCATTCTTCTCCTGAAAGTGGTCACTCGGGAAGGGATTTAACTATTAAAAGGGTGCAAAGTCTCTTTTACTGGAAGGGTTTGGCAACAGATGTGAGGCTCTTTGTGAAGCAATGTAAGACATGTCAATCTTCCAAATATGATACTGCAGCTAGTCCTGGTTTATTACAACCATTGCCAATTCCTGAAGCTGTATGGTTTGATGTTTCAATGGACTTCATTACTGGTTTGCCTAAATCAGGGGGAAAAGATGTCATTTTTGTTGTAGTGGACAGATTGAGCAAATACAGTCACTTTATGGCTTTGTCCCATCCTTATACTGCTATTCAAGTAGCTCAATCATACCTTGATAATGTCTTTAAACTTCATGGGTGGCCAAGGAGCATTGTCAGTGATAGAGATGCTATATTTTTGAGCCAGTTTTGGAAGGGTTTGTTCAGTCTTCATGGTACTGAATTCATGTTGTCTTCCTCTTATCACCCTGAGACTGATGGACAAACTGAAGTAGTTAACAGATGCTTAGAAACATACTTAAGGTGCATGTGTAGTGACCAACCTAAAGATTGGTCTGCTTGGTTACCAGTAGCTGAGTGGTGGTTCAACACTCACTTTCACTCCAGTATTCAACTTACTCCTTATGAGGTGGTTTATGGCCAACCTCCACCATTGCACCTTCCTTATCTTCCAGGAGAATCTGTTGTGGATGAAGTGGATAGAAGCTTTCAAAGAAGGGAGCAAATGATTGATTTGGTAAAATTTCATCTCCTGAGGGCTCAAAACAGAATGAAACACCAAGCTGATAAAAAGAGATCTGATAGGTCTTTTTCAGTGGGAGATTGGGTCTGGTTAAGGCTGCAACCCTATAGACAATTCACAGTGCAGAATAGGGGGAATCAGAAGCTGTCTCCAAAATATTATGGACCTTTCCAAGTGATTGATTGTGTTGGCAAGGTAGCTTACAAGCTTCAATTACCAGAATCAGCTAAAATTCACAATGTGTTTCATGTTTCTCAATTGAAGGTGTTTCATGGGTCTTTGCCAATTGCCACACACATACCTGCTTGGCTACAGGGCAAAGATTCTTCTTTGGATCCAGTTCCTGCAGTGATTTTGGATCAACGATCTGTGCAGTCTCAAAATCAAACTAAGGTCCAGTTGTTGGTTCAATGGGAAGATACTCTTCCACATGATGCTACTTGGGGACACTTTTCAGTCCAAATTTCCTCACTTTACTATTGTGCAAACTTGAGGACAAGTTGCTTAAGGGGGATGGAATGTTCAGGGAATTATATACAAAGTCAAGGTTTAGAAGTCAATATGTTGACTTTGTGATTTAGCATTGACTTTCTGTTATTGTTTGCAACTGAATTCTAACTGAATTCTGTTATGCTTGAGTTACTTGTTTTTCAAGCTAACTAACAAGAATTGTAGTATATAGACAAATGATGTAAGTTACGATTGAATCATGAAATATATTACAACTTCTCTCTCTAAATTCTCCTTCCTTAATTCTCTTCTTCTCTTCTCCTATTTCTGAATCTTCTTCTTCTTTCTTCTGGTGCAATCTATCTTCTTCTTCTTCTTAATTCTGTATTCTGTCACAAAGCTGGCAACAGGATCAAGTATCCTGTAACAAAGTCCCATGCCATGTGGGTAGCCTTCTTGGTGTCCTCCTCTCCTTTGATATAAGCTGATTTAGCATCTGCAGAAAGAAAAGCAACATCAGCCCTAGCGGCCGCCAAGTCCTTTTCCAGCTCGACAACTCGAGCTTCCATGGATGATTGAGCCTCCAGCTTGGCCTTGAGCTCGGCCTTCGCAGCTAAAGCCTTGTCAAGTTCACCAGTTATGGTGTCTATGGCCAGGATCTGCTCGTTAATCTTCTGAAGGTTGACCTTCCTCTCTGACTTCATAGGCGGCTAAGTCTCTAGCCTGTGCGGCAATGGTAGCATCTTTTTCAATGCGCACCTCCTCGATCTGAACAAAAGCGGCTTTCGTCACCTGCTTTTTAAGGTCTCTCTGAACTTCTCGGTGCCATTTCTTTGCTCCATCCATCTTGATGAGTAGCTGGACAAGCAAGTTAAATTTTGGAATTCGGCAAAACTTTATAAATACAAAAATAGAGACGAATGAAAGACAAACTCACATCAACCAAGGTCGCCTGGATAGCTCCCAACTGGGCGTCGTCGGGCCCTTGGACGAATTCTCTGTACTCCTTCGGCACAACATTCATTATTCCCTCAACAATTTTGGCCTGGGATTTGTTGTCAAAGCGTTTTGTTGAAGGAAACTCACCCACCTCCTCGTCATCCCACTTTTGTTCCAAACTTGCTTCTACAAGGAAAACAATGGCCTTAGAGTCACGAGGAGACATGACCGAACTATCTAATGAAAATCGATATGTCCTCACAACATTCATATAGTACTTACCACCTGTCTGCCGAACGCGGTCAAAAACAAAGCTCGGAACTTTGTCACCCACTACCTCGGGTAAGTCACCCAATGGCTTGGCTGACACAAATTATTAGGTACACCCGGTTGTACGTAGCTCTACGTGCAACCGGATCGTTTTGTATTTTTTAATCCCTCAAAAAAAAGCACATTTTTTAGTTTAAAAGCACATTTTCAGTTTAAAAGCACATTTTTACAATTTTAATGCACATATGTTTTCAAATATTATGATATTGAATATCTTCTTCCAATTGGGAAAAAACCTAAACTTAAAAGGTGAGCAACCAATATCAGTTTACATATCCTCTCAAATTCTTCGCGCTCGTATGTTCTTTTGTACTAACAATGTGTTCTTTTGAAATGTATCTGCTTTTAAGCTATAAAAATATACTTTAACCTGTAAAAATGTGCTTTAAACTATAAAATCGTGCTTTTTGAGGGGTTAAAAACCAAAACTACCCGGTTGCATGTAGAACTACGTACAACCGGGTGTACCTTTTACCAATTGCTTGGCTGGAGTCTCACTTGTACCCCCTCCGTTAGTGGAAACTTCTATCTCCCTCTCTTTGCCAGCAGGAGTGACTTTGTCCTCGTCAAACGCAGAGAGAACATTTATAGCTCCCTTACTCCCAGCCACGGCTAATGTGAGCTCTTTTGCAGGCCCATCATGGAACTTATCATGGAACTTCTCAACTGTCTCTTTCTCTTTCTTCACCTTCTTGGTGATTTTGAGCTTTGGTTTCTTCGAAGGAGCCTTAGCCTCGTCTTCCTTCTTCCTTTTTGATGCCAAAGCGGATCGACTTACGAACGAAGGCTTGACCGCCTGAAAGGGCACAAGTTAAAAGCAAACGAGTAAGAATTGTATGATCAACATAGGGCTCGTCACCAATAGTGATGAACTGTGGTGAGTGTCCACACGGCTCGTCACAAAGGATGACAGCCGGACACGGTCGGATGATTCCCGTGCAGCAAGTTGGGCTCGTCACCCTAGTGACAAGATGTGGTGATATTTCCACTCGCCTCGTCACCGGGGGTGACGATCCACTTTTTGACCAACTTGGTTCAAACTCATTTAATATTCTTGAGGCAAAATAAAGCTTTATCTGTCACATGCCCAAGTCACCATAAAACAAGTTTGAGGAATTTAAATAATACCTTAGAGGAGGCTTTTGTCTCATCTTGAATTTGGTGTAACTTCACTCTTTGTTGATACAGCTCGTTTAACCAAGTATCGGCATCAACATCTCCTTTCTCCTGATTGGTCAGCTGACTCATGGCTTTATCTGCAAAAAAGAGAAACAAGGTTTATTCAAATGAAACTACAAACACAAAATACACCATGTTATACTTCATAAAATCTGGTGTCAAACTACCTCTAGGCATAGCCTGACTCAAATCCTACTGCTGAGAGAAAGACGTCATATACGAATTGTTTTGCGCTCGGTAGCCAACTCTTGGGGACAAAGAACTTCTTCTTCTTGTCCGACGTCAACATTGGGTTTGACCCAAAATTGTCAGAAATCACATCTAACTCTTTATGAGAATCAAGGGAAGGGAATCGTCTTTCTTCAAGAAATTAGGGGAAGCCTCCCACCTACCCATTCTATGATACATCTCCATGTTGTTAGTATGAAATACGACCCATCTTCTCCTCCAGTTATGATGCTTGGATGGTTTCTTTACCACCATCATATAGCCAGGACGACAACCTAGAGAAAACCAACCTTCGGCACTCTTGGGTGCACGAGAAAGAGTAACCATTCGGAGAAAAGAACTGAAAGTCATGGGCAAGTGTTTCAATTCGCATTTTGCAATATAACCAAGGATAGTGGCCCACAAGTTAGGGGTTAATTGAGCCACCCCTAAGTTAAAGCCATCTAAGATCTCACAAACAAACAGATGGGGAGGGAATCTAAGCCCTAAGTCTACGGTCGCGGCATAGACCGCAAACTCTCCATTACATTGTGGACTTGTTCTTTCTTGGCATCCTAAAGTCATACCCCTCGCCAACATGGATGGACTCATATACTCATACCCCTCACGATGGAGATAGCCTCTCCACCCAGGACTAACCTTAAGGTCCCAAGGTGGCCTACCTGCTTTCTCTGATCTACCATCAGAATCATCATCACTCAGGTCCGACGAGGAGCCCTCAGACTCCCCATTTTCCTCCTCCTTATCTCCCCCTTCGACATCGGGCTGACACTCGCCTATACCGTCCGTCAGGCTCGTCAAAAACTTCGTTTTCTAGGCACCAGTATGGATCTCCCCTCGTTATTTGAAGGGTCCATACCGTCCCTTAACTGCAAAGAGGTTGAATGTGTCGTTTGTTTGGTTCTCGCCATAAACTCCTGCATAAGGGAACAGGATGACGGGTGTAGAGAAAAAGAAAATTGGCAAGGAATTTGGCTACCCAATCAAAGGTATAAGGGGAAATTCTAGACTCTTGGGTATCTAAAGATGTGCCGCCCTCAAAAAGCTTGACGGCAGGTGAGCTAGGGTTAGACCGCCCTAGCGGTGTAAGCGGCATAGACATATATATAAAAATAAAAAATAAAAAAAATAAAAATTTAATTAATAATAAATTAATACCTGAAGCACGACTGCCAAGCTGAGGCTAGGCACGCAAGAAATCGGTTCGGCCGACGTAACCAAAGCTTGGGGACTAACCCACAGTCAATTCGGCCGACACACCAAAATCCAAACGGTGACTCACGATTTGAAAAATCGGTCGAGCCACCGAACTGAAAAGGCAGGCGAGATAGAGGTTCGACCGCCGATCCGGGAATGCCGACAAGCTAGAGCCGTGGGGAAGCGGTTTGGAACCCGTTCTGAGAAGGCCGACGAGTTGGAAGCCTTATGGTGGTTCGGCCGCCAATCTGGAAGTACTGACGAACTGAGACTTGAAAACCTAGCCCACTTGATTCGGCCGACGAACCGAAGAACTGCGGCATGAAAACCTAGCCCACTTGTTTCGGCCGACGAACTGAAGCTTGAAAGCCTAGCCCACTAGATTCGGCCGACGAACCGAGGCTAGGAAATTTAGCCTGGTCGATTAAGTCGACGAGCTGTCTTGAAAATCTAGCCCGGTAATCGGTCGACAAACCAGTGACCCGAGCTTGGGGCTGGAGCAAAAATCGGATCGGCCTACGAGCCGAGTTCTGGTGTAGCGCGGAGTCAAACCGATCCGGCCGACGAAAACCTAGAACGGTCTTGGACCAGGGCTGACGAGTTGAGGCTTAGGCTGATTCAGTCGGCTCGGCCGACGAGGGCTTGTTCAAGAATAAGGGGGTGACGCGAGGTAGATTGAAGTGAGCACTTAGGAGCTCTAAAATTCTCTCCCTCTCTCTAGATTTCTGAAATTTTGAAAAGTGAATGAAGAAAACTTATCTCTTTGGGATATTTATAAAGAAAAAGCCGAATGGGGCATGTGTGATAAAAGAAAATAGTCGCCAATTTCTACTGTCAAGAAAACTCCAAAGATTCAAAAAATACCCTTTAACAACACTCCCCTTGAGGGGCAAATGATGTGGGAAAAAAAAAAGCATGTCCATCATGGACCAATAACTGAGTTACACGTGTCAAGATCAAGGGACACGTGTCTTATTTCTTGTTAATCTATGACATGGCAAAGCAACTTGTCGCTAGTTGACATGTGTCACTATGGAAAGCAAACAGAATATTTCCCCTATTTTCATGAGTACAAACTCTCTTATAGGCCAAAGGCCCACTAAAAGAGCATGATCTAGCAAAGGAACACAAAGATATAAGGACATTTGTCCTCATGACATGAATGAGCCAATTATATGCCTTGGTTTTAGAGTAAAAGCTGACAAATCACTTTTCCCAAAAAGCTATAAATACAAACCCTCGTACCTCATTGTGGGGGTCAAAAAAATCTTTTCATTAATCACAATTACTCTCTCTCTCTTTCTCTCTCTACTTTCTCTCTCTAAATACAAATTACTTAAGCATCGGAGGGGGTTTTCCGAGAGGAAATCCCTTGTTTTGCAGGATTTCGGCGAGCATAAAGGACAAGTCCGAGAAAGGTGTATCGGAGACCTCCACATCATTAGCATAAGGAAAAAAACCCACAACACTATCAGTTTGAGCTACACTTTATTCAGTAGGGTTTGGTTTTGGATTGGGTCATAATTAGTTAAATACAAAATAAAAATCGAAAAAAATTAACCAATCAATATAAGTCATATTCATTATAGGATCAATTCATTTTGCATCAAGTCAATTTTAATATTGTCCAATCCGTGTCATGTTGTTCAGGTACAGTTCTACTTTATCTAAGATCAGGTTCTCAGATACAACTTGATTTTTCCAGGGCTAAACACCAAGGTTTCACTAGAGATCTCTCAAAATAGAAAATAACTTATTTTGCAAACCTAAAACTTCTGGTGGTCTAGGGATGCATGATTCATTGTTTGGAATTTGGTAATATGAAGTATTTTAGGAAAGTTACTGCCAAGAATGACTGCGTGTGGATTTAATGGATTGATCATCTTTATATGAGAGGGCATGACTAGTAACTACTCAGCTCCACTTTCAGCAAGTTGGTATTGGAGATCCATTTGTTCAATCAAGGATGAATATTAACACTAGGTCTAATCGCCCAAGTCGGCTCTACTCAGAGAAAAGTGGTAATAAATGGCTTAAGGGTCCCTAGGACAGTGTTCCCTGTGACACGGGTGGGTTTGGAACAGGTTGCATCTTCCAAAGCACAACTTCATTTGTTGGTTAGCTGTGCTTGGTAGATTACACACTGCAGCAAGATTGTTTGCAATAGAAGTCAGCGATGTGTCTAGTTGCACCATTTGTGCACACCTCAACCTGAGACTTACTCCCATCTTTTTCTTTGTTGTACTTATAGCTATGCTCTGATCACTTCAATAAAAAATTGGTTGTATATTTTGTGCCCTTCTGTGCATTCAGTAACCGAGTTTAGTATTGTTTACAAAGCATAAGGGTGTGGGTGACTGTATAACTAGCCAAACCGAGTTTAGTATTGTTTACAGAGGGGTGTTCTATCTAAAGCTATCCTTTGGGAAGTTTCTTCTTTCCAATGTTATTTCTATATTTCTTTTCAATTCATAGTCTAAGAACATCAAGTTCTATTCTTAGATTGGGTTATGTAAAGAACTATATGTAGGTATTTCGCTAAAGAAAATGGTATTAGGCATATAAAGCTATAGAAGCTCTATGAAAGTAGAAGTACTATTAACGTAGGAATAGGATTGAATGAAAGCTTAGCTTATGGCTAAGTAAGCTCCAAAGGCAAGGAAAAGTAACTCGCTGAAAGGCTAGGAAAGGTATATTGATATCCAATAGCTGTAACTGTTTGCTCGACTGACGCTTAACATGCACGTCAAGCTTACGTCTCCTCGCTTATTAACAGTCTACCGAAACAAACCAACGAAGCAAGTCGATATGTATCATTATAATTTAGGTGTAGAGGAACAGCTCTAATATCAGATTTGCTTACTGCTTCAGCTTCAGTATTGACAGAAAGTATGACTCAAGACTCAAGAAGTTATGTTCAGGAAAGATAGTTTGAACTCGCTTATAGTGAAATGTGAGGGAGCCTATCACGCTAGCAACAAGTCCCATCTCCGGAATGGACAAAGGCAAGGTTGTTGATTCACATAGTGCTTGCATTAAAGAAAAGGCTAAATTAGCTGGGTATACTGAGTGTTGTACCCTGGACACAAAAGGATTCCTTTCACCGAAAGTGAACTTCACACGAGCAGCTTCCAAAGCATCTCATGTTAAGCAACGTCAACTCAAGCCGAGAGATCTATAGGTAAATAGAACTTTTTCCCTCCCAGAAGCTCAAGGTGAAAGGGAGGATTGAGAGTCGCTAGTCTTAGAATGCTTAGCTAGAGTATTGCTTAACACTTAAACTTTTGACTTGAAAACAAGCAAGGGCTTTCACGAGTTGCGCTATACTATAGTTATGTCCAAAACCTCATCCATCTTTAGGGAGTCAACTTCCTTAAGCATAAACTCGTAAACACAAACTTTGGCTATTACCATCTCTTCCTAAGCTTGAGAGATTGTCCACTAGCAACAACTGCTTGCTCCTGACTACTTGCTACTGACGCTTGGACATGCATGCCAAGCTTACGTCTCGAGCTACTTGCTTAACTGCCTAGCCAAACTCTTTTTCTGCTTGAAGAAGGCATGCAAGGATTGATTATGAAGGTTACCATCCCTTGATTGACGAAATACCAAGAAAGAACTATCAACTGTGAAAAGTAGTCGAAAAAAATCCCATAGTTATGCTTTCAGAACGAAGTAGGTTATTACTTGCTTTCGGATTGAGTCATAGCGTAATAGCAAAGGAATACTAGTAATAAGCTAATTAGAATACAACGATATGGGCTCTGAGTTACCAAAAGTAATTTTGGGAGGATATTTGACAGAACACTAGTGATCTCTGTTGATCCATATTTTTCTTCCTAAAAACAGAACTGGTTCTGTTGAAGGAATAACTACTTCAGTAATGGGTGCTGATAGAAAACTATTATTAAAGTTCTTCTCATTACTATATAAAAAAAGCTTAGCTTCATCAATATCTATAAAACCGACTATCATATAGTGACGAAACCGGACGTAGTGAAACAAAGGATAAGTTAACCCTTCGTCAATAATACGATCTATTTTATCTAGATTGATATTCAAAAGTATATTACATATGAATGGTGGAGGAGGAAGGCCTTTACCAGGTGTTATACCCCAACACTTGTTGTATGAATAGGCACTTCTATAAATGATCTCATAAGAGAAAAGATCTTAGGGTCTTTATTGATCAAGGGTTTCATCATCTCCACTCCACACAATTGCTACAATCTATTAGAATTACACATTCTAAATACTCCCATTGTTCAACTGTAAAATATAAGCCGTCCATAGCAGATGAATCCTCTTTCCAATATGTATCATAATTCGAAGTATGGAAGTAGCAAGTATTGGACAATAGATCTTTCAAGAACATATCCAGTGCTCTACTAACTAAATAATCTTCAACTGATTGTTCACTATCCTTGAAATGGGAAGGCTTGATACAAGGATCATCCGGTTCTAACCTCCATATCCTAGGAGTAATCCTAGGTAGAAAGAGAGGGCTAAATTCATATTTTCCAAGAGAAATCTCATTCTTGATGTCAAGTATTTGGGCATCACTCAGTTTCCTTCCAATATTCACCAAATTATTCGCTAAATCCAAGTAACTTAGTAATGATTTCATATACTTAGTCATGGATCAAGTTGGAAACTTCTTTTTTTGAGATAGTTTTTTCATGGTTGTTTTTTTTCTATTTTTTTCTAATCTAAGTCTATTCTAACCACTCAAAATATTGTACATAAAGATGGTTTTTGACCCTCTGTCACGTTCTAAAACATAGTGTCCTCTCAACCTTGTTGTTTTATAGGACAATAGGCGTTCTGTACTGACTTAGATTATTGGAACATGTCGCTATTCAGCCTACTGCATTCTAAATCAGGATTCAGATCATGCTTTGTTCCTCACTTCGTGTGAAGCTTCACTGAGAATAGAACAATTCTTTGAAAGAATTGAAATATCCCTATCCAATAAAACCTCAACTCCATAAAGATATGGAGACAGAGAGTCTTTATGCACTCGTGTTAGTATCTCTACTAAAGATATCATTTATATATGTATTTTTTTTTAATAATAATTAGAAGATTTAGTTATTGGAGAAGAAGAATACCTTGCTTTTCTCTATAAGGTGCATAAGGGTGAGGGTGACTTTTACTGAAGTGATCAGAGCACAACTAGCGAAACCGAGTTTAGTATTGTTTACAGAGGGATGTTCTATCTAAAGCTATTTTTTGGGAAGTTTACACTAGTATTGTTTACACTGGATTACAAGAAGCAGATTTTCTAAATTCAGGAAAGTTGTGAGTCATGCAGCAGTTTGTGCCTGTATTTACCAAGTTTGGAACTCAATAATGAGAGCTACTGGAGCAAAAAGTGTCTGCTGTCCCTTATCCTGTGAAGTGTGAAGCTAATTCAGGAATATCTAAAGGGTAGAGTTAGACCTTGTATGCCTAAGAAAGTTCCTAGTAATGACTTGGCCTAGTTTGAGGCATTGTAATTTCTTTAGCCTGTTTTGTATAGTTGAGGTTTTCTCAATGTGAGTAAGTTAAAAACTGGTGTGAACCTGGCTATTTGGGCTTCTGACTTGATAATTTTGTTCGTGTTTTGGGGCTTATTACCAATAAAAGTTTACCTTTTATCAAAAAAGAAAGCAATAAACTTTTCTTTCTAGTTTGGAGTACCCCGTTCCTCTTCACTATTGATTATTCTCCTTATGGACTTGGAGATAGACCAGCATAGACAAGGATGCTACGGCGAGACTTCAAGATAATGTAGAAGTTGGAGTGGAAACAAAAGGAATGAGAGAACCACAAGCATCACTAGACAATTGCTTGTAGCTTGTTTGTTGATCAACTTTTTGTTAGCGTTATTATTGTGTTTTGGCTCTTTCATATGGTGAAATAACTAAAAGATAAGTTATGGCTCCTCAATTAAAAATTTGAATGCCATATTTTCAACTAAAATGAAAAGGCAGAGTGGTGCAACTTGATCTCACTGGATTTTGGTCGTTTTGCCTAAAAGTTGGTTATTTTGCAGATAGCCATCAACTAATTCACCAACATATTTGTAAAAGAACCAATACAAACAGCAGACTCAAACCAATCAATACAAACTAACAATACCAACTCGTCAAACAAGCAAAATGAACCAGCAAGGCCTAACAACAATTCATTGCCTAGTAAAGATAACATTTACTCTTTTCAACATATGATGAATTAAATCACAAGGTAGATATTTTCGAACAAAACAATGTCGAACGGTTATTAAAAAATAACACCCATAAGAATACAAACCTGACAATACTCAATAGAATTTCCATCGTCAAAGTAGAACTTTTTTAGCTGAGCAGCATATAATTTAGGATTAATCTCAAACTACCCAAATCCAATTCTTTGTTACCGAGTGATATGGAAACCAAAATCTACAATTCCAATTCTAAAGGTAGATATCTTCCTTGAACCTAAGAGGCTACCGAAACTGATACCCATAATATTCAAATTCAATTCCAAACCTCGGTCTCTCACAAACCCAACAATCATCTATATAATTCTCATAACCAATAAAGGAAATTTACTTTAACTCTACAACATCAAATTTAGATATAATCTCAAGCAATCCAACTATTATTCAATTTTAGCAGTCCGAAATCAATAATCCAACAAAAGAATACAATAGATATAACTAAAATAAGCTCAAAATCAAAGATTTTTCTGAAGAATTACCTGTTTGAACGGAAGAAAGAAGAGAAGATTGCTGTTGAAGAGAGAGGAAGTCCCTGCATAACCACAACCCTTTGATATCTGCAATGTGTTTCCAGCTAGGGTTAGGGTTCGTTGTTGAATGTGAGAGATTAATAAGACCGCGTTTGTTATCAGTTGAAGGGAAATGGTGAGATGAAGAAGAGGATTCCATGAATTCTTCAATGTCAGTATCTGATGATGATCCTCCAAACACGTCCTCAAGCAGCTTCCTCTGATTGTCTCCTTCCATGGCAATGCCGTGAACTAGTCTTGCACCCGTGCGCAAGATATTGTTAAGCAAAATGATGTCTTGTTTTATTTTACACCCCTTTTCCTTCGATGTCAGTGAGGCGTTTTTTATGGGAGGCTCGCACCGTATCCGTTCCGACTTTCAAAGTAAGTGTGGGACACTGGGACAGAGGGGAGTTTAGAGGGTGATGGAGCGGGGATGAGTATAAAAATTATACTCGTTATGGGTGAAGGGTGGGTGTAGATTTTGGGTTGGGCCCGACTCGCTTGATCCTTGTTAACCTTATCCAAGTGTCAATTTTTACGTGAATTGAAACATTTGAAAAAGATAAAAATTTGAACAATTTTTTTATGCATTTGGTATGTTTTTGTAGTATGTCATAATATGAATTAAGGCGAGACTTTTAATTTTGTTTGTTCGATTTTTTTATTTATTATGGAAGTTACTTTTTTTTCCATAATGTTTGTTAAATAAGAAAAACTAGGTGGGGGTCGGTGCGGATATAGGGCGGGTATGAGACATGGATACCCAGGTGGGTGGTGAGGCAAAGATGAATTTCAGTTTGTACCTGTTAGGGCGGGGATGGAGATAAATTTTATACCAGTCGTAGGTAATGTGACAGAGATGGAGATAAAAATTTTAGTTAGGGATAGGGACGAGGGACCTACATCCACCCCGCCCCATTAACATCCCTATTCTCACTTTGACAGTTCACTATGTACACAGTCACACGAGGACTCACACAAGTTAATTTCTTGAAATTTTTCATTGGCTTATATAGTTTGGTAATCTTAAAAAAATGGATTGGAATAAAAATTATCTAAAAATCCTTATAATGGAGCATCTTACTTACTTTCATTAATGATATTTTGGATATTTTGCTCTTTTCATAATTTCCTTCTTCAATTTTCACCCATCCTTGGAAATAAAATCGTGAGAATTGAGCTTAATATTTCTCATTTTCGAACACATGCTTATTTTCCATTTCCGCTTAACAAACCTGGAAAATAGACCAAGTTAACAAATGAATTAACTTTTTCAACCACATTTCCCTATAAACAAATTAACACATCATGAGTGGACATGAGCCGAGCCGAACATCTACAAGGCTCAGCTCAATTAAACTAATTTCATTAGGTTTGAATTTAGGTTCGACGATATATTGAGTTTTCGATTATGATCTAATCCAACTCATACAAATGCTCTTTGAGTTAACCAATAGACCAAAACCTTATTGATTAAACGTTTTCACTTAATAAATGCACACCACTAACTAAATTTAGATTTCCATATTTGCTCCCAAATTACTATTAATATACATATTAGAACTAACTAATTGACCAATATTTGCTATCCATTGTGTTGTGTTTATTGACTTCTCAATATATAAACATGTTCGGTGTCCTAGTTTTCAAAGTGCTGAAGAAGAAATTAGTATGGGGTGATGATGTTTTGAATTGTCGACCATAATCCATGGACTTGTATCATATGGATTGAAGCCCTCTTAATGAGTTAATCTTAGCATTAATTTATTGTTTTGATGGGAATCTTGCCATTATTGAGTACTTCGTATACATCATACTACACGAAGACAAAAGTCACAAGATAACTACAAAAGTACGAAGCGGCAAGCGGCAGCAATGTGAGAGATAACCTTAAAAAGAAAGAAAGAAAGAAAGAAAGAAAAGGTTATCACAGCTTTGGCTCAGCTCAGTTCACCATGGAGCAACATCACGACGAACCCATTGAACAAAGCTATAACACTACTGTCGTCGTAAGTAGTCCAATTTATTTTTCATTTTCTTACAACTCCAATATATACTATTTTCGTCTCAATTTTATTGTCACACTGCTAATTCAAATTACACTAAAACCAACCAACGTGGCAACTAATTCTAGACGGAAGTAATACAATACGAAATATGTTAGTATGTATTGATGATTAATTTGTTCTTAGGTATATGAAAATGAAGAGAAGAAGCTGAAGCACTTGGATTTTGTGGAAGCAACGGTGGAAAACATGGTTGTTTTCGTCACTAGAGTTTACGAGCTTACTAAGGAACACAGTGGTTTCCTTGGACCTCGAGTTGAAGCCGTTGAAGGATTTTTCAAGGCAATCTTTGGACCTATTTTTGACAACTTCCATCATGTCCCCTCCCACCTTCTTCAATTCCTCGACCGCAAGGTTAGTCATGCCTTCAATTATAGTTTTCAGTGTTTTATGGATATGTCAAAAACTAGTTTATAAACTACAAGTGTAGATTGGATATCGTCTACCTTCATTATCTGTTTGTGTCGTCTTCCTTTAAAATCAGACATGTAAAAAAAAAATTAAACCATTATAGGATCAGAAAAAATCAGACTAGATCAGGAAAAAAACATAAAGGACTCATAGAAAATATTAGGAGCAGACCATACAAGACCAGGGAAAAATCTAAAGCAGGAAACATAAGGAGCAGACCATACAAGACCAAAAGCAGTAGTAACATCAAACCAGATTACACGAAGAGAACAGAGTCTTAAATCACAAGACTCACAATCACAACTATCAAGCAATGAAAAACTGGAAGTTATACTCCGTATGCTGACGACAACAGTGACTTACCCTTTTGCCCTGCGTGCTCCAGTTAAGGGTAAAGGGATGACCAATGATTTATTTTCATTCACAAAGGTTGAGATTCGAACCCCCAACCCCTAACCTATTGGTTAAGACTTAAGAGAAAAAGTGAGCAACCACTATACCAAGACCAACTTGGTTAGATTACCACATTTCGTAATCGTAGAGAATAATGTTTATATTTTAAGAAAAAAAATGACACATTTGTGGATTAGTGGATTACTATTTCATCAGAGATCATGTGCATTACAATATTCTTACTCTTTCACATGTTATTTCTTCATTACAGTTATCAACAGTTATGAACTAATGATGATACATAAATGCATAATACATCTTCCTGAATCCCATCTCTTTTATTTAACTTTCTCTCTCAGACTTCATCACCTTGATTATATCTCACACAATAAAAGATGAAAAATAGATTTGCTATGTTTTTTTTCTGTTAATGAATGGCTGATGAGATGACAGGTAGACGAGTTTATGTACGAGATAGACTGGAAACAAGAGCCATTGCCAGAGCTACTGAAATACGTGACAAAGAAATCCGCACAAGTGGCACGTGAGCTAGCCATAGAGATCCAAGCAACCGGGCTGCTGGATGCAACAGCAAACGCTGCAAAGGAGGCTTATTTGACTTACAAGCCAGTGGCCAAGGACATGGTCATCAAATATGAGCCAGTGGCTGAGGAGTATGCAGTTAGGGCTTGGCAGCTGTGTAAACAAGTCCCAATCCTCTCACAAATGAGCCAGATAATGGTTCCAACCGCTGCATTTTGGGCTGATAGGTACAACCGAGTGGTGGAATTAACATCAGAGGGTGGGTTACCGATAGCTCAATACTTGCCTTTGATCCCCCTTGAGAGGATTGCTCATGTGTTTTCTGAGGAAGCTAATCAAAATGGGTTTATAGAGGGAAGTGGCATTTAAATGTTTACTAGTTTGTGTGAATGTGTGTTATCTTTGTACTGCAGTTTTTGCTCAAGAATTTGGGAAATTATTACTTGACAATGTGTGAAATTAAGCCATGAATTCGTGGTAGTCTCTTCTTTCTAGGTTTGTAGCTTGATCGGATTATTCGTTTTCGCTTTTCATACAAAACTAGCTCTTGAGCCCGTTCTAAGAACGGGCAATTTTTGGTTATTGACGTGTCTTTTAAAATTCTAATTTTTGGAGGGCTTGTGTTTGAGTAGAAATACATGATTTAATAGAGGTGAGAAATTTGAAGGTTAAAAGAATATATAAAATTAAATTATAGATGAATTAATAATAGTGTTAAAGAAAGAGATGAAGTGGAAAAGATTGAATAATATTATATGAATTAAAATTGAATGGAGAAGATGAAGTGAAAGAGGTGCTAGAGTTGTAAAATATAAACATGAGAAACAATTGAAAAAATAAATGATGGATGAAAAAAGGGATGTCACATGTCAAAGGATGAATAAAAAAAGGATACCACATGTCATCTAAATATCTATGATTTTCCTTTTTAAATACTAGGTATAGATTTATTGTCATTAGTGAGATCTTAAAAGTTCAATATTATCAGTATTTTGTACGTAGTAATACAACTATGCCCAACATATTTTGCTTGGAAGAGGGCTCATATATTATTTAGGGCGCACCTATTATCTTAAATGTTTACTTTTTCATTTTGGTGCTCATGTATTGAAGTAGGATAGTGTGGGTTTATAAGTTCTCAATCATAATCGGTGGTTAATCTTAATTCTAGACCTTTCTTTTGTAATGTATGTTAGGTTATGATACATATGACATTACATAGATCATGCGGAAACAACCATTAACCCAGGACAACATATTATTTACACATAATCATATAGCATAATTTAGATGCATACTCTTTGTTGCGTGCCCTCCCTAGCTGCGCCCGAACCGAACAAGAACAAGTCTTTAGGACTCCAAGTGTCGTCCCTCCGTAGATAGTCCACAGCACGTCCGGATCCGCCTTAAGATTGACCAACTAGAATCGCCCTTAAGGTACTAGAAAATTTCGGCACTTTTATGAGCAAGATGTGTGTTTTAATTTTCTCTCAAAAAAACTCACTTTTGAATACTTTGAAACTTCTTATAAATTGTGAGCCCTAGCCTCATATTTATAGGGGTATGGAAAGGGAATCGAAATCCTATTCAGATACAAATTAATTAAACCTAGAATCCTACAAGAACTCTAATTTAATTAATTTATCAAATAGAATTAGGAATTTAATCATTAACCGAACTCTGCATGTTTTAGGAAACGTGCACGAACACAAACACTTGCACACACACGCACGGCAGCCACGATGGGCCCCATGCGTGCGCGCGAGCAGCAGCCCACGCAGCGCCCGCGCGCGCTGCGCGCTGCGCGTGCTGTGCGCGCTGTGCGCGCTGCGCAGCCTGCTGGGCCTGGCCTTGCGCTGGGCCTGGCGTGGCTGTTTGTGCGGCGCGCTTGGCTTGCTGGGCGATGGCCTGGCTTCGTGCTGGGCCTCGTCCGGCAGGCCTCGTCCGATGCTTATTCGTACGATGCGCTTCCGATTAAATTTTCCAATTCCGGAATTCATTTCCGATACGAACAATATTTAATATTTCCGATTCCGGAATTAATTTCCGTTTCGAACAAATATTTAATATTTCCGTTTCCGGAATTATTTTCCGATTCCGGTAATATTTCCGATTCTGACAATATTTCCGTTTCCGGCAATATTTCCGATTCTGGCAATATTTCCATTTCCGATAATATTTTCCGATACGTACCATGTTTCCGTTTCCGGCAAAATCTACGACTTGGATAATATTTATATTTCCGATACGATCCATATTTCCGTTTCCGGCAATATCATCGTTTCCGGAGTATTCATTTCTTGCCTGTGACGATCTTAGCTCCCACTGAAACCAAGATCCGTCGGTTCCGAATATTCATAGATGGAGTATTTAATGCCATTAAATACTTGATCTGTTTACGTACTATTTGTGTGACCCTACGGGTTCAGTCAAGAGTAAGCTGTGGATTAATATCATTAATTCCACTTGAACTGAAACGGCCTCTAGCTAGGCATTCAGCTCACTTGATCTCACTTGATCTCCACTTGAACTTGTTAATTAATACTGAACCGCATTTATTAGACTTAACATAGAATGCATACTTGGACCAAGGGCATTATTTCCTTCAGTCTCCCACTTGTCCTTAGGGACAAGTGTGCATTTCCTAATTCCTTTGTCGCTCGATGCTTGCTCTTGAACATAAGGTAAGAGTTGTCATCCTTATTACGTCCAGAGGTGTTCCTCGGTTTCAGAGTTCAACTGATCAAATAAACAGATAATCATAGCCTATGATTCATCCGAGCACGGCCATGCATTTCACAGTTTCTAGCTCTCCGAGTGGCCTTGTACAACTTTTAAGCATCTCATCCCGATTTATGGGAGGACAATCCCAATCTTGCGATCTTGAGATTAGACTTCGTTTGATAGGTGATTACCTGAGCGTTGCCTTTATAGCCTCCTTTTACGGTGCGACGGTTGGTCAACGTCAAAGCAACCAGTTCTCAAACAAGTAATCTCAAATCACTCAGGTATTGAGGATTTAGTGTCTAATAATTTAATGAAATTTACTTATGACAGACTTTCATCTCTTATAGTAAAGTTTCATAGGTCTTGTCCGATACTAGTCTTCCCAAAGTAAGTATCTATGCAAATGATTATGACATTGCCATGTCCACATAGTTCAAGAAACAGAACTACTAGTCATCTTGCATTCTAATCGTCTAACGTTTTCTATGCGTCCAATTTTATAGAAAACTCCGACTAGGGACCATTTTCAACCTTTGACATTCAAGTTCACTTGATAGACATTTCTTAGTCACAGGACTGGTCCTGACAGTCTATCTTGAATATATCGTCAAATTGAAGGGACTCATCATTTAATAAACCACAAATTAAATGGAAAAATGAATTCATTTCATTTATTGTGAATGATTAACCAATAATGTTTTACAAAGATTTAAACTCTAAAACTTTAAAACATTAAACAGAGACATCAAAGCCATTCTCCAATATGCTTGATTCCCATAGCTGCAGTGTGCGAGTTGTGCTTCGCCTGCGGCAGAGGTTTAGTTAATGGATCTGATATGTTGTCATCAGTTCCAATTTTGCTTATCTCGACTTCTTTTCTTTCAACGAACTCTCATAGAAGGTGAAATCTACGAAGTACATGCTTGACTCTCTGGTGGTGTCTAGGCTCTTTTGCCTGTGCAATAGCTCCGTTATTATCACAATACAGGGCTATTGGTCCTTTAATGGAGGGGACTACACCAAGTTCTCCTATGAACTTCCTTAGCCATATAGCTTCCTTTGCTGCTTCATGTGCAGCAATGTACTCCGCTTCAGTTGTAGAATCCGCAATGGTGCTTTGCTTAGCACTTTTCCAGCTTACTGCTCCTCCGTTGAGGCAGAAGACAAACCCAGACTGTGATCTAAAATCATCTTTGTCGGTTTGGAAACTTGCGTCCGTATAGCCTTTAACAATTAATTCATCATCTCCACCATAGACCAGGAAGTCATCTTTGTGCCTTTTCAGGTACTTCAGAATATTCTTGGCAGCAGTCCAATGCGCCTCTCCTGGGTCTGACTGGTATCTGCTCGTAGCACTGAGTGCGTACGCAACATCCGGGCGTGTACATATCATAGCATACATTATTGAACCAATTAATGATGCATATGGAATCCCATTCATTCGTCTACGCTCATCAAGTGTTTTTGGGCACTGAGTCTTGCTTAGAGTCATTCCATGAGACATGGGTAGGTAGCCTCGCTTGGAGTCCGCCATCTTGAACCTATCAAGCACCTTATTAAGATAAGTGCTTTGACTAAGTCCAATCATCTTTTTAGATCTATCTCTGTAAATCTTGATGCCCAATATGTACTGTGCTTCTCCTAGATCCTTCATCGAAAAACATTTCCCAAGCCAAATCTTGACAGAGTTCAACATAGGAATGTCATTTCCGATAAGCAATATGTCGTCGACATATAATACTAGGAAAGCAATTTTGCTCCCACTGACCTTCTTGTATACACAAGATTCGTCTGCGTTCTTGATGAAACCAAAGTCACTGACTGCTTCATCAAAACGTATATTCCAGCTCCTGGATGCCTGCTTCAATCCGTAGATTGACTTCTTTAGCTTGCATACCTTTTTAGCATTCTTTGGATCCTCAAAACCTTCAAGCTGTGTCATAAATACAGTTTCTGTTAAAACGCCGTTTAAGAAAGCAGTTTTGACATCCATCTGCCATATTTCGTAATCGTAATATGCAGCGATTGCTAACATTATTCGAATAGACTTTAGCATTGCAACTGGTGAAAAGGTTTCATCGTAATCCACACCGTGGACTTGCCTGTAACCTTTTGCGACCAATCTAGCTTTGAAAACTTCAAGTTTCCCATCCTTGTCCTTTTTCAGTTTGAAAACCCATTTGCTTCCAATGGCTTGGTAGCCATCTGGCAAATCGACCAAATCCCATACTTGGTTTTCAGACATGGAGTCTAATTCAGATTGCATGGCTTCTTGCCACTGCTTGGAGCTAGGGCTCGTCATAGCTTGCTTGTAAGTCGCAGGTTCATCACTTTCAAGTAATAGAACGTCATAGCTCTCGTTCGTCAAAATACCTAAGTACCTTTCCGGTTGAGATCTATATCTTTGCGATCTACCCGGGGTAACATTTCTAGATTGACCATGATTCTCACCAGATTCTTCTAAAGATCTCTGAGTTTCATCCTGAATGTCATCTTGAGCATTCTCTAGAGTTTGTTGTTCGACTCGAATTTCTTCGAGGTCTACTTTTCTCCCACTTGTCATTTTGGAAATGTGATCCTTCTCCAAAAAGACACCATCTCGAGCAACAAACACTTTGTTCTCAGATGTATTGTAGAAGTAATACCCCTTTGTTTCCTTTGGATAGCCCACAAGGATACATTTGTCAGATTTTGGATGAAGTTTGTCTGAAATTAATCGTTTGACGTATACTTCACATCCTCAAATCTTAAGAAAAGACACATTTGGAGGCTTTCCAAACCATAATTCGTATGGAGTCTTTTCGACAGCTTTAGACGGAGCACTATTTATAGTGAGTGCAGCTGTATTTAGTGCATGTCCCCAAAATTCTAATGGAAGTTCGGCCTGACCCATCATTGACCTGACCATGTCTAGCAAGGTTCTGTTCCTCCGTTCTGACACACCGTTCCATTGTGGTGTTCCAGGAGGAGTCAATTCTGATAGAATTCCACATTCTGTCAGATGGTCATCAAATTCATAGATCAGATATTCACCGCCTCTATCAGACCGCAGTGCCTTAATCTTCTTGCCTAATTGATTCTCTACTTCACTCTGAAATTCCTTGAATTTGTCAAAGGATTCAGACTTATGCTTCATTAGGTAGACATAACCATACCTACTGAAGTCATCAGTGAAAGTGATAAAGTAGCTGAAACCACCTCTAGCATTTGTACTCATTGGTCCACATACATCTGTATGGATTAAACCCAATAGTTCATTTGCTCTTTCTCCAACTTTAGAGAAAGGTTGCTTTGTCATTTTGCCAAGTAAACATGATTCGCATTTACCATAATCCTCTAAGTCAAATGGTTCTAGAATTCCTTCCCTTTGAAGTCTTTCTAAGTGTTTCAAGTTTATATGACCTAATCGACAATGCCACAGATAGGTGAGATCTGAATCATCCTTTTGGCCTTTTTGGTATTTATGTTATATACTTGTTTGTCGTGATCTAATAAATAAAGTCCATTGACTAATCTAGCAGATCCATAAAACATCTCTTTAAAATAAAACGAACAATTATTGTCTTTTATTAAAAAGGAAAATCCCTTAGCATCTAAGCAAGAAACTGAAATGATGTTTTTAGTAAGACTTGGAACATGGAAACATTCTTCCAGTTCCAAAACTAGCCCGGAGGGCAACGACAAATAGTAAGTTCCTACAGCTAATGCAGCAATCCGTGCTCCATTTCCCACTCGTAGGTCGACTTCACCCTTGCTTAACTGTCTACTTCTTCTTAGTCCCTGTGGATTGGAACATAAGTGTGAGCCACAACCTGTATCTAATACCCAAGAAGTTGAATTAGCAAGTATACAGTCTATAACGAAAATACCTGAAGATGGAACGACTGTTCCGTTCTTCTGATCTTCCTTTAGCTTTGGACATTCTCTTTTGTAATGGTCTATTCCATCACAATAAAGACAGCTTGATGTGGACTTGTCCTGCTTTGATTTAGCATTGCCCTTGGACTTTCCACCTTTCTTGAATGGTCTCTTTCTAGCCTTGAGTAAATCTTTGGCTTCACAGTCCAGTACTATTTCAGCCTTTCTGACAAGGTGAATAAATTCTGCAACTGTTTCTTCTCTTGGTTCACTTAGGTATAGTTGCTTGAAGCGACCAAACCCACTGTGTAGTGAATTGAGCAAGACAGAGACTGCCATCCTTTCGCTTATTGGTGTTCCTAGTAGACTTAGGCGATCAAAATATGAACACATAAGATCCACATGGAACCTCAGTGGGACGCCTACCCTCTGTTTAGTGCGAAGGAGCTGAACATGTATTTCTTGGACCTCCATCCTATAACACCTGTTGGGAGAACTAACCTTTAGACCAGACATTGATTCAATCAACTCATGGACGTTCAGGTCCCTGTCCTCCGTACTTCCACGACAGATATCCCTCAGATTCTTGATGAGCGTAAAAGGTTCATAGGCTACAAACCTTTTTGCCCAATCATCAGGGATATTGTTCAGCATGAGACTCATAACCTTTTTGAGATCCGCATCCCAGGCGTAAAATCTCTCAGGGGTCATGTCTCTGGCATAGTAGCTTGGCATGGGATGTGACAGTACATACTCAAGTCCATTGAGTTTGACTATTTCAACTAGCTTAGCTTCCCATTCAAGAAAATTTGTCAGGTTCAGCTTGACCATAAGCTCAGAACCCATGATGATGTTTTGATTGTTGTTTGCCATATTAAAACTACAATTGAAAAGAATAAACAAATAAATAACCATTCACAGTTTCTCTTAATAAACTTAAATTCTAGCATACATGCATAATTCAATGTTTATTAAGCATTTTATTCAAATTATGTGTTCCGGCAGGTGTGAATAAAATGATTCCAAGATCCTAAAATCATTGAAGAACTAAGCACAGTTTGTCGACTTAATCCTAGAACATCTTAGGTAAGCAAAAGCCTTTTGCTAATAGTCTAGAAACTATTCTTGGTTGATAGGTACGTCTAAGAACTTATTAGGTAAACCTATCGAATTTGCCACGACATAAAAGGACTCCTTACTTATATCGTTGAGTTTCACCAAAACTAACATGTACTCACAATTATTTGTGTACCTTGCCCCTTTAGGACCAATAAGTAACACCTCGCTGAGCGAAAACTATTACTAGATTGATGTAAAGGATATCCAAGCAAGTGTATATTTTGGCATGGCATCTTTTAACTCAATTTTTAAGTTTGGAACTTAAGGCTCTTACTATGTTGGTTAGATTTTAAGTGAACTAAAATCCTTAATCATGCAACATAATCAAGCTTTTGATCTCATGCATTTTAAGACATATTTAAAACAATAAATAACTTAAAACATGCATAAGATAAATGTGATCTAGTATGGCCCGACTTCATCTTGAAGCTTTGACTTCAAAGTCCGTCTTGAAAATCTCCGTGGGAGGCACCATTTTCTTCAAATAGGATAAGTTATAACTAATTACAACTATTTGATGGTACGCAGACCATATTTGAATTGAAAAATAACTTTGGTACTTTAGACCAATTACATTCAAATTAATGGTACGCAGACCATATTTTCTATCCTATTTGGGCCATACTAGTCACTTCATAACCTGCAAAACAGTACATATACAATATATACCATTCACCCATTCATTATCATGAATGGCCCACATAGCTGGTTAGTAAAACACATTATGCATCACGTAAACATTTGCAGCAATTAATCAAGGGCACCAATAATCTACCAATTATTCAGTCCTTATTAATTCTAATCAAGTTGTTTTAACCTTAAGGATTTGTAGATCTAATCAAGAGTTTATGACTAAAAAGCGCTCCCACTTAAACCAATAAATTTATATGCTTTACTAATTTTAAACATAAAAATGTATTTCTAGTCCAACCGGAAACATACAAATTTAATTAAAATTTAAAGCTCATATCAATTTATAATTGAATCCAAAAGTTTAATTTAATTTCAGTCGTATTTAAATTAATTCATGATTTTAATTTTAGTAAAATAATTAGAATAAATAAAATTTATTATAATTACAATATTCAAAATTAAAATCCAAGAAAATAATTTAAATTATTAATTTTAAAATTAATTAAAATTACGTGAACTGAAATTTTCAAATTAAACATTCAAAACGATCTTTAATCGTAACGCAAACACCCTACGCGTTGCACGCCCATGGGCCGCACGCACACAGCCATTGCTGGCCATGTGCGCGCAGCCCATGCGCTCGTCGCATAGCTGCTGCATCCCCATCGCAAGCCTCCGCACGCATTGGTGCTCGCTGCGCGCGCCAGCGCTCATCGCACGCGAGCTATCGCTCGCAGTGCGCGCGCGACATCGCTCGCTGGGCGCGCGACATCGCTCGCTGGGCGCGCGACATCGCTCGCTGGGCGCGCGACATCGCTCGCTGGGCGCGCGACATCGCTCGCTGGGCGCGCGACATCGCTCGCTGGGCGCGCGACATCGCTCGCTGGGCGCGCGACATCGCTCGCTGGGCGCGCGACATCGCTCGCTGGGCGCGCGACATCGCTCGCTGGGCGCGCGACATCGCTCGCTGGGCGCGCGAGCCATCGCTCGCTGGGCGCGCGACATCGCTCGCTGGGCGGGCGACATCGCTCGCTGTGCGCGCGAGCAATGCTGGCTGTGCGCGCGAGTCATGCTGGGCGCAGCGCTCGTGGCACGCGAGCTTGCGCTCGCTGCGCGCGAGGCTGCGCGCTCTTGTGCGAGGCAGCGCGCGTTGTGGCGCAGCTCGCTTGCTGCCCACACGCGACTGCCTTGGCTCGCCCTTCGCCCATGCCCATTCGTCCATTGCTCGTGGCACACGACACAAGGCAGGGCTGCTGCCTTGTGCTCGTGCACTACGCCCTTGCTCATTGCATTCGTGCCGCACGGGCGACGAGCTCCCTTGCTCGTCGTCGCATGCCCGCATTATACAACACCCCTTAAGGGTAACACGAAGCGTCCATTGCTTCGTGCGTGCAAGTTTTATGAACGAATCGCATAAAAATTTAAAATTTATATTTAAAATTTATATTTAAAATTAATGACAAATTAATAAATAATATTAATTTCATAATTTTAGGGCGAAAAATCGAAAATTTATTATCCAATTGATTTCCGATTGTTATGGATTCAAGTCTAGATCATAAAAATTTAAAATTTATCATAAATTTACAATTTTTATGGTGGTTTTTAATCATAGGTTTCTAATTAAATTACAATTAATTATGAAAATCAAATTAATTCTAAATTATTCTAATTTTCAACAAATTAATCATAATTACAAATTAGATTGCATAATTAACAAGACTAGGCATTCAAACTTGTTAAACATATGCAGTAGGTCAATCAAAAATTCAAGATTTATCAACAAGAATCGCAAATATTTAATTTAACATCTTAAAAATTTACAAAATTTTGCATTCGAAAAACTAAAACCTTCGAAAAGTCATAGTTAGGCTTCGAATTTTAGAATTCTGGGTTCGGCAGAAAAATACTCTTTTTGTCAAAATTTTAGAATGCCTTTTACATGCGGAATTGACACAAAAATCACTCAATTCGGATGAGTAACGAAGAAACTGCCGAAAAACTGCGTACGTATAATTAAATAAACGCAATTTGCAATTAATTAACAATTACGAAAATTAATCACCCCTTTTAATTCTTGCAAATTTGTAATATTTAACCATGTTCATACAATTTAGATTATGAAAATAATAAGGGGCTCGTGATACCACTGTTAGGTTATGATACATATGACATTACATAGATCATGCGGAAACAACCATGAACCCAGGACAGCATATTATTTACACATAATCATATAGCATAATTTAGATGCATACTCTTTGTTGCGTGCCCTCCCTAGCTGCGCCCGAACCGAACAAGAACAAGTCTTTAGGACTCCAAGTGTCGTCCCTCCGTAGATAGTCCACAGCACGTCCGGATCCGCCTTAAGATTGACCAACTAGAATCGCCCTTAAGGTACTAGAAAATTTCGGCACTTTTATGAGCAAGATGTGTGTTTTAATTTTCTCTCAAAAAAACTCACTTTTGAATACTTTGAAACTTCTTATAAATTGTGAGCCCTAGCCTCATATTTATAGGGGTATGGAAAGGGAATCGAAATCCTATTCAGATACAAATTAATTAAACCTAGAATCCTACAAGAACTCTAATTTAATTAATTTATCAAATAGAATTAGGAATTTAATCATTAACCGAACTCTGCATGTTTTAGGAAACGTGCACGAACACAAACACTTGCACACACACGCACGGCAGCCACGATGGGCCCCATGCGTGCGCGCGAGCAGCAGCCCACGCAGCGCCCGCGCGCGCTGCGCAGCCTGGCCTTGCGCTGGGCCTGGCGTGGCTGTTTGTGCGGCGCGCTTGGCTTGCTGGGCGATGGCCTGGCTTCGTGCTGGGCCTCGTCCGGCAGGCCTCGTCCGATGCTTATTCGTACGATGCGCTTCCGATTAAATTTTCCGATTCCGGAATTCATTTCCGATACGAACAATATTTAATATTTCCGATTCCGGAATTAATTTCCGTTTCGAACAAATATTTAATATTTCCGTTTCCGAAATTATTTTCCGATTCCGGTAATATTTCCGATTCTGACAATATTTCCGTTTCCGGCAATATTTCCGATTCTGGCAATATTTCCATTTCCGATAATATTTTCCGATACGTACCATGTTTCCGTTTCCGGCAACATCTACGACTTGGATAATATTTATATTTCCGATACGATCCATATTTCCGTTTCCGGCAATATCATCGTTTCCGGAGTATTCATTTCTTGCCTGTGACGATCTTAGCTCCCACTGAAACCAAGATCCGTCGGTTCCGAATATTCATAGATGGAGTATTTAATGCCATTAAATACTTGATCCGTTTACGTACTATTTGTGTGACCCTACGGGTTCAGTCAAGAGTAAGCTGTGGATTAATATCATTAATTCCACTTGAACTGAAGCGGCCTCTAGCTAGGCATTCAGCTCACTTGATCTCACTGAATTATTAACTTGTTAATTAATACTGAACCGCATTTATTAGACTTAACATAGAATGCATACTTGGACCAAGGGCATTATTTCCTTCAATGTATAATTGCTAGCTTGCAAATCAATCCATCATATGCTAGCTTAGAGTGTTTGGCGAGGTAGCGATTTAGGTAGCGGTTAGCGGTAGAGGTAGCGGTTGAGTAGCTTTTATCAAACGTTAAAATTAGTAGCGTTTAAGGTAGCGGGTAGCGTTTGACAAATTTATTATAAAGTTTTAAATAATATTTCACCTTTTATTTTATTTTATAATATCAACCGCTACTTTTACCGAACACTCATATCAGTTACCCGCTACCTTTGACAGCTAACCGTTACCCGCTACTATTGACCGCTACCCGCTACTCCAACCGTTACCCGCTACTGAACCGCTACCCGCTACCCGCTACTGCTACTTTTGCCGAACAGGGCCTAGTTGACAAAACGAAATGCAGAACTAATTCATATGCTTGTTCCTCAAGAGTTTGACCCATACATACTTACCCTATCTACTTTGTTAGAAAAGTTTTATTTGGATTATCTTTGCATAGGTGCGACGACCACCTACCATATATTATTCCACATATAGTACGGGTAAGATCAATAGTTAGCGTTTAGCTTGGAGACTAAGAATCCTATTATATTCCGAAGATATTGACAGAGGTATAAGTGCATCCATATTATATTTTATATATATTATTTATAAATAAATAATCTTGACAACAATGGAGGTAGTATAAGCATTTAACAAGACGAGCATCAAAAAGTAAACTTTAACAATTACATAGATAATAGTTTCATTCTCGTGCGATGCACGTATTGTATAGTTATAACATACAATACCATAAAATTTATATAATAAAATATTTTTCTTATGCGACTAGACAGTTTCATCGATGATCAAAGAACAATGTGCATTTAATTTTAATTACATACGTAATTGCTAAATAATAGACAATTTTAAACTAAATATTCATCTTATTGAAAAAGGGAGACGCGCAACTATGTTGGTTAGAGTACAAAAACATTTTTACACCCCATATGCTAAATAAAATGTCATTATTTAGACTTTGTTTATTTAGGTATGATGCACGAGTTTATTTATTTTTTTTAATTTATTTTTTTTGACAAAAGCTACAAAAATAACAAAAAAGTTAGTTAAAACTACAACCTAAGATTCTACAGTTTGTAGCCATATTATGCGCTTGACTAACATTCTCCCTTGGCACCTTTAGGATTGAGCATTGGTTGATAGTTTTCCCTAAAGTTTTGATTTCCTTAAGGATTCCCATTATATTCCTTTGCAAGCCTAAGACTAGACCTGAAGAGTCGGTATTGACTCGGAAACGACGAATTTGCTTCGAAGCAGCCCACTCAAGTGCCAGAGCCAAGCTTTGGCCTCCGCATGAAATGCTGAAATCGTCATTTTTCCATATTGCCCAGCAGAAAGCCCTCTAGTTATACAGGAGAGTAAAAAGAGTTCTATAGTATTATTATTATATTACCATTATCCGATAAACAATATTTGTATTAAATATGAATTGTAGTAGCATTCCATTTTTACATTTTTATTTATCACTAGTTGTTGGAACGTGCGCTAGCGCGCACGTTCCCCCAAGATATAAAACACTATCTCCCGGAACACTATACAAATCACAAGCCTAATTACTCCATAGAAATAGTTGAAAGTATGAATACAGTACTCCGTAGATGATAAGAAACACGACTAATTACTTGATGTAGGTTACATATATAGAATTCATGGCTAAGCAATAAAAATTTACATGGCTAAGTTTAGGAAAATTAAACACGGCCGGCCTAACAGGAGAAAGAACAGTTGTGATAGTTCCTCGCCCAACTTTGTGGCAACATACGACTCTGCAAAAAAAAAATCGATGATTACTTAGTTGATCAATGACGAAGCAAGAAACATGTATGTCCTGCAGTTATTGATTATATTGATTATATACAGAGTTACAACTGTCGTACTCAATCACCTGGTATATAAGGCCATAATAATCAACTCTGTAGTAAACCATATCCCATCCCCAACTTTACACCTACATTATAATCGATCTATCAAAATTTCGACGCAGTGAAAGAAAGTCCAACACATAATAGTAATATCAGAGAAAGTCCAGCACATAATAGAAAGTCCAGCAAGATGCTTCAGTGATTATTCAAGTATATGCATCTAAATATAACCAATGGTCAATGCTGTAATGTTTAGATTGATTTCTAAACTCACTATTTTTAATAAATGTAAATCTGAATTTCTCAGACCATAAACTCACTATTTTTAATAAATGCTGTAATGCTTCAGTGATTATTAGAGTGCATTATAATGGTTTGTCCTCATTTTCCAGTTAAGAATGTTAACTATAATTAATCCCCTTCCCTTCTTAACATTAGACACACCAAGGCCACCAAAATTACAAGAATAAAGATTCACTTCTATACTCATATGCAGGGGCATATATAATAATATCATTATTAACAAAACAAAAAAATAACACATGAACAAGATCTAACACAAGAATTATGAGAGCATGCAAAAGTGCAACTCACTCTTGAATCATCTCACTCCTATAAGACGATAAAACATGAAATAATCACGAAAATGAAGATAATAGCTAAAGTGATATGGATTTAGATTCAAGGTTTGAAATCGCTCAAAATTAGGAACGGGATTGTGACTGCAAGTCTGCAACGTCATCCTAGCACTAAAACCATATTAGTAATAGTCAGAAATACAAAACAGAAATTACACTAGACTCAAACAGATGCATTAAAAAATTATCTTGCATAATCATAAAAGTAAAACAAAGAGTTACTTGTAACCCCTTTAATCAGAATACTAACAACAAAATTCCAATCCAAGCACACTTCAGTTACATAAATAATCGCATCTATAAAGAGTCATTAATTATTATTTAAAAAAAAAACTTGTAATTGAAAGATACGACTACAAATAATTTGATGCAATTCGAAGAATTATAAGCAAGGGAATCACCTCAACCCGAACTGGAAGAGTGTCAGGGAAGCAGGGATTTCAGGAAACAAATCACGAACACCGCCACTAGACTAATAGAAGTAATCGGAAAAAAGTTAGGAACGCCGCCGCCAAACTAATTATAGCTAGAAAAGCCTTGAAATGCAATAAGAAAAAAAAATACAGGAATTCATTCGCATTGTAGATATTGTCACTTCACAAAAATAGTCCCACTTAAAACCTCCCCAACATGTTCAGAAGTACAAATTAATCCAATGCGCTAGTACTATGACTGTTGTACCTTTTTGGATGGTTCAGGTCTGATATCTACAGAACCCTATCGAACTTAGTATCGGCTTTGAAACATTCGCATTGTAGATATTGAGTAATCCTAGATTCAACATCCAATCTCAGTACTCGAGCCTAGTCATCTATATCCCAATATGGAAATTTCATACTCGATTAAGAGTTGGCAGTATCAGGCTCTATGTCATTGATGAAAGAAATCTCATCATGAAAGCCAACCAAAAGCCTTAGTATAGGTCGACATTAAGGTAAATGCAATACATCAAATCTGCTTATTATATCCCAAAGCTGGCTTGATTGTCAATAACTATACACGAATGCATCAAAGAGTGGTCCATATTGAAATGCTCAAACAGATAATAAATGTAATATCTTTCTAAAAACCAGTTATGGTAATGAATTACTGAAAGTAATAAACGCAATGGTATTTAACAAAATCCATAATCGATGGCATCCAAATCTCTGATATTCATCCGATTCGAGAGATTGAACTCCGCCACTAAAAACGATCATATACATGCAGCTAAGAACAAAGTTGATTTACATATTACGAAGTATTTAAAAGAACCCACTGCTTAAATCTCCCCCCCCCCCCCCCCCCCCCCAACACACACAGGATAAGAAAATTAAATCGGAAACATGGTTGATTCCTCCTCATGTAAACATTTATACACTTAGTTCCAAGATCCTGGTTATTGATCCAGTCTTATTGCATTCTCACCCCTGCCCCAGATTGCCACTCCCTCTTGAAACCCATGTCCTGGGACATGTGAACAGGAGCATGGTATTCTTATTTTCCACTTCTCGATGGGACTAACAAGCTAAGTAGTGAAAGTATCAGAAGACGGGAAGTACCACTTTGCCGTTCATAATTTCATGGAGATCTAAAATGCAGGAGGCAAAAGGACATAAAATAAATCATCCTCATGATACATGGATAATTTCTACGGGTTCTACTGTTTCATGAAAATATTGGTACACCAAAAACGTGGAATACGGTCCAGAACATGGTTACTAAACATGGTAAAAATCAGGGTGCTCTTAAGACCCATAGTTTGTCTAGAATATTACAGGACACATACCACTCATAATATTATTCTCCTTTATACCATAGAGCCTAACTTTTTGACCTATAGGAAAATGTTATCCCAATGCAGGAACTATCAACCATACAAGAGACCCAAAAGGTGTTTGCATCCAGTGTATAAATCGTCATTTTTCCCACTCATGCTCTAACTAATCGCCATCGAATTTAATAAGTATTAGAGATTGGCTTCTGAAATTTCTCACATTCCTAAGAATTCACTGGCTCCAACCTTTACTAAGATTTTCTACGTTTCTTCAGTAACTGATTGAAATTTTCCTTTCATGATGGCTTAACCTTTAATCACTGCGACTTGATGTCAGATCTGATAATACTCTTTTTCAAAATATGACAGGACTGCATATGCTGAGTTGGTCAACTCAAAGGACAACAAGCCTCATACAAAATATTTATGATTATTCATTAAATTGGAAACACCACAAAATAGCTAGAGCACAAATGTATTTTGATTGGACCAAGCATCATTTTCAAGCTCAGCATCATAGACTGTGCACATATGACCAGCTGCCCAAGAAGTAATGGAATATAGTAGCCAAAACTAACATGAATTTTGTGATTATAAGGTTAGCGGGATAGGTATGCATTTTGGATAGTTGAGATCAAAGACCCAAACAGATTGATATTGATCTAGCAAACTCTTCATAATTGTCACCAAAAAATTCCAAGTTTATCTTATGAAACCAACAACTATGTCTTTTTCAGTGGTTCTCTTAACATAGTGGGGGTTTACTTTAAACTTTTGCTAGTGCCCTAGCCTTTTGACTCTGACACCATATACAAATGTGAAGTAGCTTGGCATTACTAATCACACAAGGATAATGTTTATACAGCCTAACAAGGAGTGGCAAACAAGGCCCTGTCTAATTAATAGAAAAGACATAAGATTAGTCGTATATTCCTAATACAATTCAATTTCCTCATGTAAACAACTTCTTATTTCAGGATACATGGCATATAGTGGGGTCTGAATTCAATCTTAGATCATGGTCCATAATAATTAGCAAATAAATTGTATATGTTAAATTGGAAATATGGAGGCAGGTGCTTATCAAAAACTTACGAAAAGTGGGATAATTGGTGTTATTCATCATCTTTGGCTCATTTTTGACAAATTTAAGGAAGTTTAGAAATCCCTAATTTGATTTTTGAGTAAAGATCCCTAGAAATTACAAATATGCAATCCGCAATGAGAATAAAAACATACCTTAATGTCACCATTCTTTGAATCATAACTGTCTTCAATTCGCACAAAATCTCCATAACTTGTATTCGAGAAGGAAGTTGTGATAATGAATTGGAGATTTCTGCAAATTCTCGGCATTTAATGCTACAACAGATGCCTCATTTATCTTTCTGGATATATTTTCCCCAAATTAACAACAAAAGGCAGAATAAATCAACAAATAAAACAATCGAAAAAATTAATATTGAAAAAATTAACTACCATATAGAAAAGGGCGAATAAGAGAGATACCTATCTTTGATACCTTGCACGGGGGTGAAGAGCTCGCCATGGAATTACTTCTCAGGTTCCATTCCTTTCGTACTTCTATTAAACCCCGAAAATCAAAACCATAAATTTCAAGAACTCTACATAAATCCTAAATCCGACCATTAAACCTAAACCTATTCTTTCGATAATGAAACTAAGAAAAATGGGCATAAATGGTTGATGGAGACTGCAATATTTAAGAGATCTCACCATTCTTGCCGTGACGAAACCTTGATTAGAAGAGAGAGAGAGAGAGAGAGAGAGAGAGAGAGAGAGAGCGCATCAGAGAGGAGTAGGGCAGAATAATGAAGGAGAGAGGGAGAAGAACAGAGATTAGAGGAGAGAGAAAATGGTGGCGGGGGAGATTGGAGTAAGAGGTAGGGTTTGTCGAAAAATCATCCAAGAATCAGGGGTGAAAGAAAGAAGAACTGAAGAAGGGAATCAGGGAGGAGGGAGCGTGGGAAGATCTGTAGAGAAGGGTGCACATGGCACAATTTAGCAAGAATGGCAAATGAGTAATAAAGAGATATAGGTGGGGGTAAAATTGGCAACACACTATTGCTGCAATAGTAACTTGAAGTTTGTATGTTTTAAAGTGTTAGGATATAAATTAAGTAAAATTAAAAATATATTTATTTAACTAGGTGATGCTCTTAGGCCCCATTTAGTTCACCTTATTTCTCCTGATCTGATCTGGTCTGGTCTAATATGATCTGATGTGGTCTAATCTGATCTGAACTTATTTTTCCTGATCTAATCTGATCCTATTTTTCCTGATCTGATTTGTTCTGTTCTATTCTGATCTGATCTGATCGGATATGATCTGATCTAATTTTTCAGAATTAAGTTTAAACAAAAATCTAAATTTATTAATATTAAATGACTTACGTGTAAAATAAATGTTACACAAATTTATAATATTGTTATTATTTATTTGACTTAGCTCATGATTTAACTATTCCTAGCTTATATTAGATAGATCGGTTATGATATGCACATATCAGTTCTAATGTGGATATGATCTGTACAGACCGGTTCTGATTTGGGGATGATATGTATAAATTTAGTTCTGATCTAGATATGATCTGAACAGATCGATTCTGATCTAGATATGATTAGTACATATCGGTTTTGATCTGAACATATTGGTTCTGTAAGGATCGGACATGATTTGTAAGGATCAGTTCTGATCTAGACAAGATCGTTGCAGATATGAACATGATATGGACATGATCTGTACATATCAGTTATAATATAGATATTATCTTATCATACCGATTCTGGTCTGGATATATAATGGTGTTGATCTGTAAAAACCAGTTCTAATATGGACATGATCTGATCATATCGTTTCTGATCTGGACTTAATGGTTTTAATTTGGACATGATGAATTTGAATGTTTTGTTAATGTTTTTTTATGCATTAAATAATATATTTTAATTGCACCGACAACAACATTCTTTTTTATTAAAGCAATAATAGTAATAAATAATAGTAATAATAACAATGATATAAACATATATTAATAATAATAATAATAATAATAATAATAATAATAATAATAATACATAGGACGGGCCGTGATTATTAGTGACACCTTGGTGGTTGGGAAGGTTCTGCAGTTGATTATGGAGGACGGGCCTTGTCTCGGGTTGCATCTTAACGTGGAGAAGACAGAGCTTTTCTGGCCTATAGAGGACCCTCGAAGCAGGCCTTTGGGGGTCTTTCCACCTGATATTGCTCGTCCTTTGCATGGTGTTAAGTTGCTAGGTGGTCCAGCTAGTTCCAATTCAGTTTTTAGTGGTGAGCTTGTGATGCAGAGGGTGACCAAGACCATTGGGCTTATGGATAAGGTTGCTCGGCTTGATGATCCTCGGTGTGAGCTATTGTTACTTAGGGCATGTACCGGAGTTTCTAAACTCTACTTTGCTTTTCGTACTTGTCCTCCTGGTATTTTTGAGGCGGCTCAACGCACTTTTGATGAGGCTCTTCGATCTTCCTTTGAGCGTATTGTTACTGCTTCGGGGCCTGGATTTGGCGATTGGCAGTGGCGTCTTGCCACCTTACCTTTTTCTTTTGGCGGACTTGGTGTTTATTCCGCAGGTGATGTTCGTCATTATGCTTTTCTTGCTTCTCGATTGCAGTCTTTTGGTTTGCAGACAAAGCTTCTACGGCATGCTGGTATTGTTGGTCATGATAGAGTATTTGAGGATGCGTTGAGTCTATTTAGTAGAACGGTGGAGTATGACATTCTGAGTAACCCTAGTGAGATCGCTACCCCTAAACTCATGAAGAAATTGGCAGATATATATTTTACAAAGGTTACTGCATCTGCAGAATCCACCTTCTCTTTATATTTTCGACAGTCGGCGTTGTGGAAATCGCAGCAGGGAGATCACACCTCTGCTTGGCTTCGTGCGGTCCCCATATCAGGTTTGGGACAGACGATGAATGCTAAGGCTTACCGATGTGTTTGTGTTACCGGTTGGGGGTTCCTTTGTTCCCTGTTACAGCGCCATGTTCTGCTTGCTCCAGGGTCTTTGCGGGAGACAACTTTGGTGATCATGCGGTGTCATGTGCTGGCGCCGTGGGTATTAAACATCGACATAATGTGGTTCGGGATACACTTGTTGATGTTTGTTATCGGTCTGGGATCTCGGCGCGGAAAGAGGTTGATATTGGTCTATCTGGAGTTAACGATGGAGCTCTCCGACCAGCAGACGTGTTGCTCTACTCTTAGGATCGGGGCTGTGATGTGTGTGTTGACTTGACGGGATCATCCCCTTTGACACAATCTGGGTTGTCTGGCTTTGCTCCGGGCCGGGTGGTGACAGATGCGGCTGTTCGGAAGCGGGTCAAGTACGAAGCACGTTGCAGGGCCATTGGTTACAGATTTCTTCCGTTGTCTTTCTCTTCTTTGGGGGGAGCTGGATAAGGATGCGGTTGCGTTGCTGAAGCGGATTCAGAAGTATTCTAGGACGCAGGACATTGGAGCTCGTGCTGCTGCTCATATTTTCACCAGGATATGTTTTGCTATAGCTAGAGGGGTGGGGGCCCAGATTGTATCTCGGCTTCCCACCAATTATTTGTAAAATATTTGACTTTGTTAGCATTTGATTCATAATAATAATAATAATAATAATAATAATAATAATAATAATAATAATAATAATAATAATAATAATAATAATAATAATAATAATAATACTCCCTCCGTATTTATTTAAGAAAAACAATTGAATGAAATGGTGTAATAAAATAAGTGGGGTTGGGTAGATATTTTAATAAGTAAAACAAATGGGGACTACGTCATTTTAGGGGATTGGGGTGGGGATGGGGTGTAGATAGATTATTTAATTAGATATTGGGGTTGATAAGTTACTAAAAATGGCAAGTGTATCTCTTAAATAAATACGACCGGAAAAGGCAAGTGTATCCTTTAAATAAATACAGAGGGAGTAATAATAATAATAATAATAATAATAATAATAATAATAATAATAATAATAATAATAATAATAATAATAATAATAATAATAATAATAATCTGGTCTGGTTTGATTTGATCTTATCTGAACTTATTTTTTCTGATATGATTTGATCTGGTCTGATCTGGTCTTATCTAGCCTGATCTGATCTGATTTGATTAAATCTAAAATAAGTAATAAGGTACTGAGATAAGGTAATAACAGGACCTTAAATTTTAATTATATAAAATCCGCAACACAAATATAATGTACTTCGTATCCTACGCTATTCCTCTAAACAACCCTTATCATTAAATTGCTAGTATAATACCCGTGCAATTGCACGGTTTAAAAAATATTATGATTTGTATATGTTAGTACTTCAATCTTATTGCTTAAGTATTCAATCTTTATTTACTAATCTTTGATGGTTTTATCATTTTTTTTACACTGGCGATGGTTTTATTATTGGTGTATACTTTAAAACACTAAACTTATAGTTGCACCCTTTATTTTTAATTTATCAACTACGATATTTTTGTTTGGTTGCATACTCATTTTTATAAAAATAAAAGTAAAATGTGCACATGTTCAATCTATATTATACGCAATGTTCATTTTGATTTCTAAGGTAACCTTAACTCTGAATTGGAAACAATTTTCTTTCATAATTAGTAGACAAACATGCAATTACAATCCCCTCCAAATGAGTTCCTAATTATTATATAGAGCCAATAGGTCGCCCAATACTATACTAATGAAAAGGCCCAAAATGGGTAAAATAATACTATGTATTTTATGATGGTGTAGATGATTAATATATTGAAATTATTTTGGAAATAAACAATAATATAATCACAATGTTTGAAAATATCGATGCACTCAAATATAAAAATATTAAATTAGTTTCTCATGTGATCACTCTGCTAAAAGTTTATCCCCGGTAGTGGCTATCCTAATATACGTGGAAAATATCCTCCTAAAGTTTACCAATTATTCCGTGCTAAAAAAATAGTTCTAAGATGCACTACGATAGTTTTATTCGATGGTCACAACCCATTCAACACAAGTTTTAAGAAATTTACATTTTATATTTACAAATCATTGAATATGCAAAGTTTCACATCAAACTTTATGATACTACATTAGAAGGTTAATCATAAGTTTGTTACAATTTGATAAATTACCAGATCGAATTCTCTCAAAATGCATGATGCAATTGAATAAAAGAACTCATATTACTTGTCACGTATGATTCATCATATTCGTCTCTTTCTTGATATTAATTGTTATATTTGACAACTTTTAAATTTTTTAAATGATGACATAATTAGAATTTAATATATAAACGAGTGAAAAAATAAAATTGATAACAATAAATATAGAAAAAATATAGCAACTCTATAAAATAAGTCATTGAGTATCATTTTCCTAATTGCTACACATTATTTTTATAATAAGTGACGCCAAAATTAAATACACCGATGTCTAACTTAAATATTTACATTGACATTACATTTTACTATTTTAAAATAGTATTTTAAATATTTGTCAAACACGTTTATTTAAAATTTGAGGCACGTATCACAAGCATTTATATCTAATCATAAGCCTGTTGTTTCACATGTGCACTTGTACCCATACACTGTTTACAAATCCAAACATTTAATTTGTACAAAATCAAATAAGTTTAATATAATGAGAATTGTAGTTTTCCCTCCGGTTTTTTTTGTTTGGTTCACTATTTATTTTCATTATGTTTTATTGGTTACGCTTCTAGCTAGTTCATTCATATTTTGGAAAAGTTTTGTCCCCTAATCTCACACTAACCGTATATTAGTCACTTATTCATATTATATTGATTAACACAATTTGAGTGCTCAATAAATGTATTGTTAAATTGTTCCATCGACAAAAAAAATTAGATAATGAGTTTGAATAAAATTTCACGTCCTTCATATCTCTCCTAATTTAATCGTTTTTTCATTGGAGGGAATAAGTCTAAAAGAATAGTTAAGTTTATATATAGCATAACACTATATCAAAACATTACCATTATAATCCTAAATGGATCGGAAGGAAGGATCCTAGGTGCTTGACTGCTTGTACTTTGTTTATTATATTTATAAATTATGAATTTCAAATGTTACATCTCTTTAATTTTTGGTATTAATGTGATACTACTAATTACCTTCAACATTTGGCACTTTTAAATTTTCAATATGATTCAAATCTTCATTTAAAAATTAATATAAAAATATTGGCGATTAACTTAGATTATTTGGTTTTCACATGGTACTTGGTTTTTTCTTATGATATGAGGTATTGGTAATAAAGGATAGAATATTCGGCACAAAATATTCAGATTTTAAGGTATTTTAAAGATTGCGGAACATTAGAAAAGTAGGGATGTTTCTTACCCCATATTATATAAAATTAGCTAGATTGTACTATGTGCTTTATTTACTTTCTCAAGGGGTCTACCTTGTTGTTCACCAATACATTTTGAGTGAGCAAATTTTCTATTCGGTATTTCGCAATGTATTATTCCATTTTTCTTTTTGAATTGTCTTTAGCAGGTTACCACTAATCATAACCCCAACCATAACTAATGAACTAAATTTAATAAAAAATTTAGATTATATTTGAACGAAATTTATTCAAACAAAAGAAAAGATTGTGAATTTAAAAATATGCACAAAACCTTTATCCCATAGATATATTATCCTATCTAAACCCTTCTTTTTAATGGAAATTAAGGAAAATTTTCACCCATAATTAACTTAATTTCATACTCTTAGCTAGCATTCTTATTAATTAGCCGTATATTGCAATTAAACACTTTAAAATAATTTTTTTCACTAAAGAGCATAAAATATAATTCATAGAAGACTAAATAAGAATTTATTGAGATATATATTAAGAAGTGATAGGAAAACTTAATTTTATACCAAGTTTAGGTGTAGTAACCTTTAGGAGATAATTTTTCTACAGCATAGCATTATATTCTTTGTTTATATTTTCTATACTCCCATTCGCTAATAAAGTTGATATAATAAAGAATTCTTAAAAGCTAACAAAAAATAATTGTATGACATGCTCTTACCAAAGCTGACCAAAATGTGTCTATGATAAACAACACGTTTTTAAATTTTTATGTCAATATTTAGTACTGTACAAAATAGTAGAATCTTTTGGAAAAATGTAAAATTTTCATATATTCAGAATATAAATAATACTACCTCCGTTTCAAAAAGATCTTTACAGTTACTATCATAAATCAATTTTGATTTTAGGGACTTATCTTTTAATATAGTTATTATAGATTAGTCCTAAAAATAATTGGATCTTCTTATTATTCCTGTTCCTATTCCTTTCCCAATTGTAAAGCTGTTCAGTATCAGTTGTCCAAGACTCCAACTCAAGTTAAAATTAGTACATGTTTCACGTACTTACCAAACTTTCATTATAAATTCTTGGGAATTTCTCTCATCCAAAATAATACGAAGTACAATTTTCTGTCTCCTTAAACTCCAAACTTAGCCATCTGAATCTCCTTCCTTCAGCAGCATCTTCTATAACCACCCATAGTCCATAGACCATAGTCTGCGTCGCCTCTTTCTCTGTTGTTGCTGCTCTTCTCGGTAATTATCTGCAAGTATTTTGTATCCATTTTTCTGTTGATTGTATTTGTATTTTGATTGATTCTACAAACTAATTTTCTAAATTTTTTAATATGTTCTGTTAGTTTTTTTTAGCTTTGTGTTGATATGATTCGGTATCTCTGATATGATTCTGTTGTGTTTGTTTTTGATTTATAATTCACTTGAAATTCGAATGATTTTTTTTTAATCAATGGGAGTTAAATTAAAAAGTTGGATCTATATAATCTGATTCGTAAGAGCTTCTTATTAACATCGTTGTTTTGCGAATTCTGTTTTGACTTTTGAATTGTTTAAATATTGCCGTCTAAAAGTTGGTTGCTTTGCATATTTATCCTAAGTACACAATTCATGTAAACATGCAAATGTCTTTATAGTGGATTATCTTAGATTTCAAGAGGAACTAGCAAAGGGAAGGGAGTACTCCGTATTATATTTGTCCTATTTAGTAGTGCTTTGTAATTGGTACTACTATGTATGTATCAATGTATCATGTATGTGATCTTGTTTCAACTATTCGTACCCCTTTTGAATCTGTCTCTCCTGTCTTGTTATCTTCATCCCTAAACTTGTACTCCGTACCTTTCTTTATGGTCCTTACAAGTTCTCTTGTTAATGTTATTTATCATTTATTTATTTATTGAAGGCACAACTTGGTGTAACCCATAAATTTCCATGACAATAAATTGGAGTGAGATTCCAGATGAACTTGCTAGAAAAATTGCAGCTGAGCATATGGGAAATTTAGAAGATTTTGATACTTTTGGGGAGGTTTGTTCTAGGTGGAGATCTGCAATAAAGGGTGTGAACTTCCGCCCATCAAAAAATACCCAACTACCTTGGTTGATGCTAACTGATCCTCCTAATAGCTCATATCGTAGGTTTTACAGCCTCTCTAGACACATATTCACTAAAATCTATTTGCCCCAGTTGGATGATGAGGACAACGATGACCATCGAACATATTTCTCGTCAAAAGGGTGGCTTCTTTCTTTGAGTAGAAAAAATCTAAATATCACCCTTTTCCATCCATTTTCAGGGAAAGTGATAAAGCCACCAAGTGTTCAACTTGAGTTAATGGAGTTCTCTTTTGATCAATGGGACGACACTAGTTATCAAGATTTTTTGTGCAAATTTATTTTATCGGCGAACCCGTCTGAGTGTGATGACGATTACACTGTTGCAATCTTGTTTGAGAGAACACAACTATTAGCATTTTGGAGACCCGGGGAGCACGCATGGGCTAAACCTGCAGTGGATTTCCATATTCATTGGGTGTGTGATGTTTGCTTTTTTCAAGGAGAATTTTATGCCATTGATTCTGTTGGAAAAGTCATGGCATTCGGAAGTGAAAAGACAAATCGAAAACCAAGAATAGTTGCAGACTTAATAAGTCAAGGTGTTTTACCAAAGATACCTATAAATTTATACCTAGTGGAAGTGAAGAACAAATTGTTGGTGATACATCGGTATGTGTTTGTAGTTGATGAGATAAACAAGGATGAAGATGTGTATTGGACTAAATATTTTGAGGTATTTGAACTGAATGTTGACAATGGGAAAGCCAAACAAGTCCATGATGTAGGCGATCGAGCTATTTTCTTAGGCTATAACTCTACTTTCTCTGTAAAGGCATCATCACATAAAGATGGATGCAAATCTAATTGCATTTACTTTACCGATGACAATGGCTATTTATTTCGTGGATTGGATGATCGAAATGGAGGAGGAAGCGACATGGGTATATATAGCATCACATAACGGAAAATGATTGAGCGGTATTATGAAGGTCCATCCCAATTTTGTTTTGTCTCTCCTCCGTTGTGGGTGGAACGCCCTTATTGACAGGCTTATAGTTATTTTTGTTACATTTACTTTTCATTTTATAAATGTTTAGTAGTAATAATTGTGTAAATGTGTTATCTTTGTGCTGCATTTTTTTCTGAAGAATTTGGGAAATTTTCACTTGACAAATTTATGGATAAAAGATGGGGTGACACATGTCACCTAATTATATATGATTTTCCTTTTTAAATACTAGGTATAGATAGATTTTAATTACATACGTGCATTTAATTTTAATTACGTATGTAATTGGTAAATAATAGACAAAATTAAACTAAATATTCATATTATTGAAGAAGGGAGACACGCAACTATGTTGGTTAGAGTTAAAAAAAACTTTTTTACACTCCATATGCTAAATAAAATGTCATTAATTATTTAGACTTTGCTTATTTAGGTATGATGCACGAGTTTATGCAGGAGAGTAAAAAAAGTTCTATGGTACTCCCTCCGTTCCTAAATAAGTGTCACTTTTGGGTTTCGATACGGTGCTTAAGAAAATTGTAAAGTGTGTAAGTTAATGATTGAGAATGTTTTTTTTTTTTGGAAAGGATAAAGTAGATAATTGTTTAATTGAATAAAGTACAAATTAAAGTGTATGTGGGGATTGAAAAGTGGAAAAATGCAGAATGTGTAAGTAAAAGTAATTATGATTTATAGAAAAGTGGGAAAAGTGTATGGAAAAGTGTGAAAAGTGGAAAAAGTGTATGGTCAAAAATAGAAATGTGACACTTATAAGGAAACGCCAAAAATGGAAGAGTGACACTGATTTAGGAACGGATATATATATATATATATATATATATATATATATATATATATATATATATATATATATATATATATATATATATATATATATATATATATATATATATATATAGGGTCCCCCTCCAATGAGAAGGACATTAAAATGGGAAGAATAGGAAGCCACCGTAGCCGTCCATCTCGCGAAATCTTGAGCCGTTGATCTCGCGCGTGAAAACAACGCGACAAATCCCCAACAACCAAAACAACGCCACATTATTTCCCCCAAAACCCCGACATTCTCTTTCTTCTTTCTAAAATCCTTCAATGGCGAAAACCTACGAAATCCAAGAAACAAGAATTAAAGAAATCACGAGAAATTCGTCCATGGCTGAAACCAAGAATTAATTCTTCCAACTCGATTTTATCATCCTTCTTGCTAAGCTATTCAATTTCTGCTTCTCCTAAAAGAAATTCGTCCATAATGGAAGGTACTTTTTTTAATTATTGAACAAATTACAAATTGATTGAGAAATTGAATTGATTGATATTTTTGATTGAAAATTGCGTTAATTTTGAATGAATTTTGCATAAATTTTGATTGTGTCTTTGGTTGTTCATGAGATCGAAAGGGAGAGTAAACCCCTGTTTTTAATTGCGAAAATATTAAAATTAATGAAACAATAATTCTTTATAGTGAATAGAGTTGATTAGTAATTTCGAATGAAAATTGCGAAAATTAGTAAGTAAATTGCATAAATTTTTAATTATTCATGTTGAGTTTTAGGGGGGGGGGGTTTAAAGTCCCTGCTGTTCGGTTTTTGAAGAAACAAAAAAGAGATTGCAACTGATAATAAATTGAGCAAATGAGCAAAATTGTTGCAACTGTTTAGGGTGTGAACCAATTGAGCAAATGAGCAAAATTGTTGCAACTGTTAGGATGTGAACCAATTGAGCAAATGAGCAAAATTGTTTCAACTGTTTAGGGTGTGAATCCCCAATTGAGAAAATGAGCAAAGTTGTTACAACTATTTAGGGTGTGAATCAATTTTACTCATTTATGCTAATTTTTTAGAATGAGCAAAATTACAGAACTGATTTTTTGGAAATTATTTGCTCATTTGTGTAAATGAGCAAAATAAATCAACTGATTTTTTGATTATATACTGCTAATGCAGCTTTACATAAACGAGCTACAAGTTGCCGAAATTTATGAGGCTGAGAAGTTTTTGATGTGTGTTCTTTCTGTAGATTCCTAAATGTTCCATTCTTCCATTCCATTCCATGGTTGCTAGAGCAGAGGTGTCCTCGTCTGATATTCTGTTAAATGGGGATTTAAGGTTAGACTGTTTACCTGGAATCTACTCCAAAATACATGACAACATGATATACGAAAGGATCTAAAAATTCTTGATTGTTTTTCGCTCATTTGTACTAAATGAGCAGATTTTCAGAATTTATGTATGTCGGGGACCTGTTTGTTGGTTTGTACGAGTTAGTACAACAGACGTAGGAGCTTCCGAGCTTATCGCCTTAAATTTGTGGTTGCTGCTACTATTGGGCTTTCAAGGCTTTTTAGGCAGATTTTTTGGCGTAAATCACTTTTTGTTGTGATGGACGATGGTGGTTGCAGCAGGTGGGGGTGGAGAAGAGGACGAGAAGAGTTAAAAGGAGAAGAAAGCGGTGAAGCTGACACCAATTTATCTATAGAGTAGATGCTTAATGTACCCAAAGTTGAACATTGATGTATCTGGCTCTAAGGTTTTATGAACGTAGTTTCTTTACTTGTAATTAGTTATAGATGATCTTTTGCTCAGTTTTTTTGCATTTTCTATCTCCTCTTCATTTCTCTGTTTAATAAAGTTGAGATGATGTTGATTAGGGTGTTACAATCTCGGCTAAAGAATATTTACTCATTTCATTTTCTATCTCCTCTTCATTTCTCTGTTTAATAAAGTTGAGATGATGTTGATTAGGGTGTTACAATCTCGGCTAAAGAATATTTACTCATTTGTTCTAAGGAGAAAAATAAATTTACTCATTTATAATATGAATAATATGAATTTCAAAAATAAATTTACTCATTTTTTAAATGAGCAAAATAAATTTACTCATCTGTGTAAATGAGAAAAATAAATTTACTCATTTATAATATGAATAATATGAATTCAAAAATAAATTTACTCATTTGTGAAAATGAGAAAAATAAATTTACTCATTTGTGGAAATGAGCAAAATAAATTTACTCATTTGTGCAAATGAGCAAAATAAATTTACTCATTTGTGTAAATGAGCAAAATAAATTTACTCATTTGTGAAAATGAGCAAAATAAATTTACTCATTTGTGGAAATGAGCAAAATAAATTTACTCATTTGTGTAAATGAGCAAAATAAATGTACTCATTTGTGTAAATGAGCAAAATAAATTTACTCATTTGTGTAAATGAGCAAAATAAATTTACTCATTTGTTAAAGTGAGCTAAATAAATTTTCTCATTTGCTCATTTGGCTAATTTATAAAAATAATGTGCACATTTTTTGAATGTTAAAGTAATCGAAGATTTTAAAATATTTGCTCATTTAGACACAATGAGCAAAAGTTTTGAATATTAACAAACCCAAATTTTAAAATTTGAAAAATGAGCAAAAATATTTGCTCAATTGTGTGAACTATGTAAAATGAGCAAAAATATTTTTGCTCATTGTGTCTAAATGAGTAAATATTATAGTTCGAATTTTAAAATTTTGCTCATTGTGTCTAAATGAGCAAATATTAAATTTCGGATTTTAAACATTTGCTCATTGTTTTTAAATGAGCAAATATTAAAGTTCGGATTTTAAAATTTTGCTCATTGTGTCTAAATGAGCAAATATTATAGTTTAGAATATTAACAAATTCGAACTTTAAAATTTTAAAAATGAGCAAAAACATTTGCAAATTTTTTGAATGTTAAGTAATCGGAGATTTTAAAATATTTGCTCATATAGAGACAATGTGCAAAAAATTTGAATATTAACAAATCTGGATTTTAAAAATTTAAAAATGAGCAAAAATATTTGCTCATTTGTTTGAACTATATAAAATGAGCAAATATATTTTTGCTCATTGTGTCTAAATGAGCAAATATTAAAGTTCGGATTTTAAAGTTTTTGCTCATTGTGTCTAAATGAGCAAATATTAAAATCCGAACTTTAAACCTTTGCTCATTGTGTCTAAATGAGCAAATATTATAGTTTCAATTTTAATTTTTGTTCATTGTTTTTAAATGAGTAAATATTAAAGTTTGGATTTTAAACATTTGCTCATTGTGTCTAAATGAGCAAATACTAAAATCCGAACTTTAAACTTTTGCTCATTGTGTCTAAATGAGCAAATATTAAAGTTTGGATTTTAAAATTTTGCTCGTTGTATCTAAATGAGCAAATTTTAAAGTTCGGATTTTAAACATTTGCTCATTGTGTCTAAATGAGCAAATATTAAAGTTTGATTTTAAACTTTTGCTCATTGTGTCTAAATGAGCATATATTATAGTTTCGATTTTAATTTTTTGCTCATTGACAGGCTAAATCGCACTCCTATCAAAGATAAACCTAACGTTCATCAACTAAAAATATAGCAAGGGAAGCAGGGATCGTATCCACAGGGAAACAATGTTCTTTCTACTATTAATTAACTAATCTAGACTATTGGTAACAAAGAATTGGATTGGTTTGTATATTAAGCTAAGGCAAATAATCAAACTGGAATATAACAATATTAAGGGAATCTAGGGCAGCGGTTCACCACAAATGCAGACCGGGATTGGACAACGGACAATAACAATTAATTAACAATCATAACTAGGAAAACATGCATCTCTCGAATCTTATGAATCCCTTAGGATAGAACAACTAGCGGGCTCTCGCTACGTACTAGAAATAATTCCTATCTAATAGCCACAGACCAAAAACATCAGATTTATACCTCTCGGCGCATAATCTAAGGTTAATCAAACTCAAATCAAAATAGTCCGGTCGAACAGAATTGACGAGCAATGATAATAAGCTATAGAAATTATAATCAATCAATCAAATAATCAAGTCCACATATAATCCCAATCATGCATTCATGGATCCCCTAAACCCTAGAAATTAAACTACTCACTCATGATAACTAATAACAAAGCGATTAACATAATGGAAAACATGATCAAAGCAATAGAATAAATTAAAGTAAGAAACAATACCTAATTCTCCAACAATGGAAATTGAAAGCTTGTGTTTTTATATCAATCGAACTAAGTGTTTGAATTAATGTAGAGAGGAAATAAAACTTAGAAAAATAAACTAAGGGTTTAGTGCTGGAAAATAAGATGTCCCTAAAAAATAAAACAAGTTTGCTTATATAGTTTTGCCAAAATAAGGCCTAAAAACGGGATTAAAAACGCGAAAAACTGCTGGAGGTTGGCGTCGCCCGATCGGGCGACGCTTCGCCCGATCGGGCGAATCACTCGATAGTCGGCCCGATCGGGCCAAAATCCGCCCGATCGGGCGGATTGCGAAATCTCCACAAAGCCTCCAGATTGACCGCCCGATCCGGATCGGGCGAGCTGCGCCCGATCGGGCGCGCGTTGATGAACTTGGCTTGCTTATAATTCCGCCCGATGGTTGCATTTCGCCCTCAGCTTCCAGGGCGATTTGCAATCTTCAATGTATCTCGCCCGTATCACCAAGTCTAACTCCCGGGGCTCAACCATAAGCATCTAAGGCTCCCGAAAGTCGACGATGGAAGTCCCGAACTTCTCGGACTCATATAGTGGCCTTGATCAACAATGAAACGGGTCTAAAACGACCAATTTCTCATAATCAAACCTGAAACTCAAGGCACACTCAATAACACACATTAGTACTAGAAACGGCTCCTAAGAGCACGTTTGATACATAAAAGTACTAAGGGACGGGGGTAAAAACTCTATATAAAACGCATATATCAAACTCCCCCAAGCTAGATCTTTGCTTGCCCCTAAGCAAAGAAATCATCGATGAATACATAAATCAACTTAACCCCAAACACATCTTAAAACAATGGATACGATTCAAGGCAAAATCCAACAAGCATGCATCAATGTCAACCAATCAAATCCATCCAACCGCTAATCCGCCTTAACAATCGTCACGCAAAGCGAACCAAAAATGCACATTGGAATTCAAGACTAGTGCTCACATACTCGTCACTCATTTATGTGGCGGATAAAAGATGTACCCGTTCGCTCTCCTCCCAACATATAAGTGAACAATGCCCTCCCAAACTCACAACACTCGTGTGTCTAGAAAAACATACACTCAACCTAATAGTCGACTCGAAATGTGTCATGTCATAACTTGCATTGATAAACAACTACTTTCACATTAATACAACTCTATGCACAAAGGTCGGAAGGTCTTTCAAGCTTGTAATGTTAGGCTTAGGTAAGGGTGCGGTAAATTTGGGTAAGATGTGAGCTTAAAGCCTTGGCTTTGGGGAGCATAAATCCTAGCAAAACCATGGTCAACCACAAATGATGACCACAACCACAACTTCCCACTCAACACATGATGAAACAACAAACAAACCACACTATACTTTCTTGCCTTTTTTTTTCACAATTAAAATCAATCACTCATAAAGATAAGAAATTACAATACTTGAGTGAAACAATGCTTTGAATTTTCTTGAGAATAACGATTTTTCCTTCTTTTTTTTTTTTTTTTTTTTTTTTGCTCAATTTTTTTTGTTTTTTTTTTTGTTTTTGGAACCTTCACACGATTTTTTTCTTTTATTCTCCTCATCTCATTCATTCTTTCATTTCATTTTTTTCAACAACAATCATGATAAGAAGAATTTCCCTTTTCAATACTCAATATGCTCAAAATGTACCACAATGCAACTCCCTCACCTCACTACTATTAGCTCCCCCAAGCTAGGCTTGGGACTAGTAACCAATGGGGAATTTACGGGCTTGTAATGTGGTTAGTCACCGAATAAATGGCACAGGCACAACATGGGTAGAAAAAGAGGGAACAAACGTATCTAATTTCATCTGAAGGCTACCTAAATAGAAAAATGCCTTCGTCCTCCACAATGTGCATGTATATGAGTCATAAAACATTACTAATAGTTGCAAACCAATACTCAAAATCAATGGCACACCAGGAAGCTATCACACATCCTAACCAAGTCAACTAGTCAAGCACCAAGTCCACAAGTAGTTGGTCAGAGTTGACTCATGTCAAGGCATCAAAGTAATCGGATCTCAAATCATGGTTAACAAATCAACAATGCTCGTCATCAAAAACCAAGAATCAAAACAGTTTACAATCAAGGGGCACAGGGAAGCATGGTTTTGTATTCATCGGAACGTATTTTTGTATTTTTTTTTTTTTTCAAAGCAATAAACTAATCTAGAAAGCATTAAACACACCAAAATAAACACACCAAAATAAAGAAATGCAATAATAAAAGAAAGACATACCTACAATGTACAAGTAGTGTGAAACCCCCCCCCAAACCAAATCAGACAATGTCCTCATTGGCTCAAGGGTATCGAACCTCATCATCAACATCATCTCGGCATCACTGATGGCCTTGGCCATCATCACCATCATCATCACCATCATCTCGGCCAGCATGCCCACTAGGACCCGCTCCCCACCCTCCGTACTGGGTGGGTGTGAAGGTGCCCATAGAACCCGGAGCTCCATATCCCTCCGCGGGATAGGTAAACCAGGTAGGGTGCTCGTAATCTGGGGCAATATAGCCCTGCCTGGCATACTGATCATAAAATGGGAACATGGTCCTCTGGTGATCAGCTGCGAACTCCCGGAACCCGAGCTCAAGTCTGCTCAACCTCTCATCAATGGACCCCTGATCCTCATGAACTACCGGGCCACTCTGGGGCCTCCCCGTGTCTCGACGCCCCCTCCTGAAGTAGGTGCGAGGCTCTGGCTGGTACTGATGGGGCTCTGGCTGAGGGTCAGGCTGAGGCTGGGGGTCAGGCTGAGGCTCTTGCTCAAATCCAACAAATAGATAATGAGCCTGACCGGGTCTGAAACTAGTGCGGCCCTGAGGGTCGGGCAAGGTGAAAAGCCTGTTTCCCTCGAACATCCAGTACATGGCTCCCGGCCTAAATAACCCATGCTCCCCCTGTAGCCTACGGAGTCCAGCAAAATAAGCCAAATCAAGCAAGTTGCTACCCAGAACTGGAATCTGGTTAGCCTCAGTAAAATTGGCCGTGGCCATGGCTATGTGGGTGATCAACCCACCAATGGTAATCTTGGTAGTATGTGTGGATGTGGCTATGGAGTAAAATTGAGAGGCCATGTGATGTGCAAGGTTCATTTTGTAGCTCTCCTCTCCTTCGAAAACGTAGCCACCTAAGATCTCTAGCTCCGTACTCCTAATATTCTGGGTCTCATCCCTACCAAAGATCGTAAAACCAAGAAACCTGTAGAAGACAATGGGTACCGGGTGTTGAATCTTGGAAGCATGCAAATGTTGCATACTCCCGGGATTCGCATTGCCCGTAAGCCTTCCCCACATGGTGCAGTTATTGTGAGTCTCCTTGGGTTTCCTACTATATGTGGTAGACAATCCAAAAATCCTACCAAAATCAGATAAGCTCATGGTGTAGGTCCGGTTCATCACACGAAATTGAACCGATGACACGGTTCGATAACCATCCCTACGAACATTAAAACTACTCAAGAATTCTAGAGTCAACCGCCTAAATGTGAGACGGAGCATACCATACATGCTACTCATACCAACACCAACAAAAACACGTTTTACATCACGCTCAATTCCCATATCATGCAATGATTTTTGACATATAAAGCGAGTAGGGATTACCTCCCTCAATTTGAGGTGCATGAATTGTGCTCGTTGCTCCTCCGTAATAAAGATGACATCCGGAAAATCCGTGTCGGGCTCGAATTGCGGTGGTGGAGGTGGTGGTGTCGGTTCCCGAGCTCGGCTTGTGAAAGCCTCATGTTGATTTCTTGGTACCCTCGTGCATTTTCTTTGTGGTCTATTTGCCATTGATGAAAAATCTGAATTTTTGAGTTTTTTGAGCTTTTTGGCTGAATTTGGGGATTTTGTGGGGATGAGAGAAAACTTAAATCGGTTAGGTGTAGGTTGTAGAGGATGATGAGAGGATGATTTTGATGAAAGAATTGTTGAATTTGGTGGAGATTTGAGGGAGATATGGTGGTTTGAAGTTTTTGGAAGTTGGGGTTTAATGGAGGAGTGAGAGAAAGTTACGTTGAAGATGAAGAGGAAGTGAAGAAAGATTGGGGAAACCGTGAGTTTATCGCTGAAATCGCGTCTCACCCGATCGGGCGACTTTCCGCCCGATCGGGCGGGATGCGATCCTTTTCTTTACATGCGTGCGCGCCCGATTGGGCGCACCTCGCCCGATCCGAATCGGGCGATTTGCGAAAGCTCATTTTCTTGACTTTTTCCTGCCCAGAATCATCCTTGACTTTTCCTCGAAAATTTCATCAACCGCCCGATCGGGCAAAATAATTTCGCCCGATCGGGCCTTCCACTCGTCTTTTGCGCTCGATCGGGCAAACAAACGCCCGACTCGGGCGTTCCACTCGCCAAAGCGCCCGATCGGGCAAAATTATTTCGCCCGATCGAGCATTCCACTCGCTGGACCGCCCGATCGGGCATGCTGCGCCCGATCGGGCGGAAATAAACTGCAAGAAACTCATCCGTGCGCGCCCGATCGGGCGCACTTCGCCCGATTCGGATCGGGCGGTTTGCAGCGTGCTTGGCCTTGTGCGTAATTTCACTTTCTCGAACTTGGAGCTTTAGGCCTGCACATTATTAAGCACCCAAACAGCGTAATGCCCTCTTCTCGCCTCACTAACACCAAAAACAATACTTAAACACGCTTAGGTATGGAAATACTAACTAAACACACAAAAATAGAATGAAAAATGCAAAAAAAATCAAACTTATACTACTTAAAGCGATAAAATACGGGTTGCCTCCCGCAAAGCGCTGGTTTATTTCTAGGTCCCGCTCGACCTTGTTACCTTGAATATGCAGTTTATGAGGCGGAGGGATTGAGGTGATGGACCTCAACCACTCCTACAGTAGCCCCATCATGGTACAACTTCAGACGTTGCCCGTTGACCTTGAATCGTTCACCATTCCCATTCTCTACTTCAACAGACCCAAACTTGCTTACCATAGTCACAGTGAACGGCCCAGACCACCTAGATTTAAGTTTTCCAGGAAATAACTTAAGCCTAGAGTTAAAAAGTAGAACCTTGTCGCCCACCGCGAACTCTCTATGCAAAATGTGATTGTCGTGCCACTTCTTGGTTTTTTCCTTGTAAATCCGGGCACTATCATAGGCTTGTAGTCGGAATTCATCGAGCTCACCTAATTGAAGTAACCGCTTCTCACCGGCTAGCTTTGCATCCATGTTGAGCTGTTTGATTGCCCAATAAGCCTTGTACTCCATTTCTACTGGTAAGTGACACGCCTTGCCATACACCAACCGATACGGGGAGGTACCAATAGGTGTCTTAAAGGCGGTTCTGTATGCCCATAGAGTATCATCTAGCTTATCTCTCCAATCCTTCCTAGACTTTGCCACCACTTTCTCAAGGATAGATTTGATCTCTCGGTTGGAGACCTCAACTTGACCACTCGTCTGAGGGTGGTAGGCTAGTCCAGTGCGGTGATAAACTCCATACTTGCGCAGGAGCGCATCCAGATGCTTCTCATGGAAGTGTGACCCTCCATCACTGATCAAAGCGCGCGGAACCCCAAATCTAGGAAAAATGATCTTCTTGAACAGGGAGATGACTGTCTTAGCATCGTTAGTAGGTGAGGCAACGGCTTCCACCCACTTTGACACATAATCTACAGCAACAAGGATATACAAGTTACCCTTGGACGATGGGAATGGTCCCATATAATCAATTCCCCACACATCGAAAATCTCAACCTCAAGGATCCCGTTCTGTGGCATCTCATACCTCCTCGAAATAGTGCCGGCCCTCTGGCACGCATCACAAGCCATAATAAAAGCCTGTGCATCTTTGAACATAGTAGGCCAGTAAAAACCACATTGTGACAGCTTAGCGTTTGTTTTCGACGGTCCATGGTGGCCACCATAAGGTGAAGAATGACACCTACTGATAACACCTTGAACTTCCCATTCTGGAATACAACGCTTGTATAACCCTTCAGCAGTCTCACGAAACAAATAAGGATCGTCCCAAAAGTAGAACCGGACATCATGTAGGAATTTCTTCTTCTGTTGATATGAAAGATCGGCCAGAAGAATTCTACCTACAATGTAGTTAGCAAAATCTGCGAACCATGGTGACTGACTGGCAAGTGCAAGTAAATGATCATCCGGAAATGAATCATCAATCGGTGTAGATCCCTTACCATCGTCATACCTTAATCTAGACAAGTGATCTGCAACCACATTCTCAGCCCCTTTCTTATCGCGGATCTCTAGATCGAACTCCTGTAGCAGTAGTATCCATCGAATAAGCCTAGGCTTAGCTTCCTTCTTAGAGAGCAGATACTTAAGGGCCGCATGGTCAGTATAGACTATTATCTTGGATCCAATCAGATAGGTGCGGAATTTATCCAAGGCATAGACTATAGCTAGAAGCTCCTTCTCAGTAGTTGCATAATTAACTTGAGCTTCATCTAAGGTCTTACTTGCATAATAGATGGCATGTAAAACCTTCTCCTTTCTCTGACCCAGCACTGCCCCAACTGCATAATCACTTGCATCACACATTATCTCAAACGGAATATCCCATTCGGGAGAACGGATGATGGGAGCCGAAATCAGTGCCTGTTTAATCCTGTCAAAGGCTTCAAGACAAGCATCAGTAAATACAAACGGGGCATCCTTGAGAAGGAGCTGGGTAAGTGGTTTAACAATTTTAGAGAAATCCTTGATAAAGCGGCGATAAAACCCCGCATGACCAAGAAAACTTCTAACACCCTTCACATTAACTGGAGGGGGTAATTGTTCAATCACTTGGACCTTAGCTCGATCCACCTGAATGCCCTTATCAGATATCAAATGTCCCAAAACCACCCCTTCACTAACCATGAAATGACACTTTTCCCAGTTCAAGACTAAATTGCACTCTTCACATCTTTTCAAAACTTTAGTCAGATTTAGCAAGCAAGAATCAAAAGAAGTACCATAGACGCTAAAATCATCCATAAACACTTCCATGATAGACTCAATAAAATCAGAAAAGATACTCATCATGCAACGTTGGAAAGTAGCAGGCGCATTACACAGACCAAAAGGCATCCTACGATATGCAAAGGTACCATAGGGGCAGGTGAAGGTGGTCTTTTCCTGGTCGTCTGGATGTATGGGAATTTGAAAGAAACCAGAATAACCGTCCAGATAACAGAAAAACTTGTGACAGGCTAGCCTTTCTAACATTTGATCAATGAAGGGAAGGGGAAAATGGTCCTTTTTAGTAGCAACATTAAGACGCCTATAATCAATGCACATGCGCCAACCTGTGACTACCCTAGTTGGTATCAACTCATTTTTTTCATTTCTCACCACAGTTGTCCCCCCTTTCTTAGGCACTACCTGAACGGGACTCACCCACTTAGAATCAGACACAGCATACACTATACCCGCATCAAGCAATTTCATAACTTCAGCTTTTACAACATCTTGCATGACAGGGTTCAAACGACGCTGGGGTTGAATGCATGGTTTATGATTTTCATCTAGATGTATCCTATGCATACAAAAGTCAGGGCTAATACCCTTTAAATCATCAATACTGTACCCAATGGCCTTTTTGTGCCTTTTCAACACAATAAGAAGTTGGGATAACTGGCCTGCATCAAGTGCAGTACTGACGATCACAGGGCAAAGTTGTTCATTATCTAAAAACGCACTCTTAAGGTTAGCAGGAAGAGGTTTAAGTTTGGGTTTCTTTACCTCTTTAACAGAACAAACCGGCCGAACTAACCTCTTCAATTTGATGCCCTCCGGCTCAGATTCTCCACCATTAAGAGCCAACTCCAGAGCATCCACTTCAGCACTCCAAGAACTGCTATCACCTGCAGAAGACTCACAACAAAGCACTGCCTCCAAAGGGTCTCTTTCGAGAACTTGGGAGACGTTATCACGAGTAATAAAATCGACTACATCTATGCGATAGCATTGTTCCTCCTCTAGCATGGGACTTTTTAAGGCACTATTCAGATTAAAAGTCACCTTATCATCCCCAACAGACAATGTCAATTTCCCACTTTTAACATCAATTACCGCCCCCGCCGTATGAAGGAAGGGTCTACCTAAGATTATGGGAATTTGAGAATCCTCCTGCATGTCTAATACTACAAAGTCCACAGGTATATAGAATTTACCTACTCTAACAGGGACGTCCTCTAACACACCTAAGGGGTATTTGACAGAACGGTCGGCCATTTGTAGAGTGATATTGGTAACCTTAAGCTCACCCATATTCAGTTTAGTACAGACAGACAAAGGCATGACAGACACACTAGCACCTAGATCACATAAAGCTTTATCAATAAATACGGTGCCAATGTTACATGGGATGGAAAAACTCCCGGGGTCCTTAAGTTTAGGTAGAGACTTGTTTTGCAAATAAGCACTACATTCCTCAGTGAAAGCTACAGTCTCTACCTCACAAAAAGCACGTTTTCTGGTCAAAATATCCTTCATGAATTTAGCATAACCAGGAACTTGTAAAATTAATTCAGTAAAAGGAACCGTTACCTGCAAATTTTTGACCACTTCCAAGAATCTGCCAAACTGCTTGTCTAGCTTATTTTTGAGTTGTCGGTTTGGGAAGGGGAGTGCAATAGGTGGTACTTGTATATCCGCTCCCTTCTTAACCGCAGTTGTAGCCTCATTCTCATTGACTATCTTTTCAGCTGGTTTCTTTTCACCCATAACTATCTTCGGGATTTCCTCACTGACCAGATCACTAGCAGACACCCCGGAATCAACCTCAACCGGCATAGAAGGACCATCATAATCCCTACCACTCCTCAATGTAATTGCATTAGCAGACTCCCTATTTTCGGGCTGTGAAGGAAGTTGGCCTGGTGGCCTCCCTGCAATAGTAGTAGCCATCTGTGCCAACTGTGTATCAATGATCTTGTTATGAGCAGTAAGAGCATCGATTTTTGCATCCTTTTCACTTAGAGATTTTTGCATTTGTAGCATCATGTTTCTCATCTCTACTAGCATAGGGTCAGGCTGTGTGGCTTGAGGTTGTGGTTGTGGGGGTGATGTGTGTTGTCTAGAGAACCCAGGTGGCCCACTAGACTGTTGGTTGTAGTTGTTTCGGGGTTGGTAAGATTGTTGGTGTGGGGGTTGATATGGTTGTGGTGGTGGATGTTGAACTTGGTGAGGGTTTTGGATGTTGTTGCTCCTGTAGGAAAGCAGAGGGTTATTTTTGTAGCCCTCATTGTAAGAGTTGGAGAATGGGTTGTTTTGTTTGTAGGATTGAAAAGCATTACATTGTTCAATAGAGCTTCTACATTCCTGTGCATAATGACCAGACATTCCACAACTTTCACAAATAGTAGTAGGTTGGGCACTCATAGCAGCTACACTAACAGGTTGGGCAGATTGAGCATTGGCCGCTTGCATATTATCGAATTTATAATGTAAAGCAGTCAATTGGGCAGTTAATTGTTCAATAGAATTTAAATCATGCTTACCACCCCTGTTAGATAGACCTCTAGGATTTCCATACTGGGCATTGTGAATGGCTATCTCCTCAATCACCTCCATAGCTCTAGGCACCTCAAGTTGCATGAACCTCCCACTGGCAGCTGAATCCAACAAACATCTAGACTCATTGCCCAGACCATTATAAAACTGCTGAATCAAGAACCAATCTTCCAAACCATGGTGCGGGCATTCTCTTTGCAAATCCTTGAATCTCTCCCAAACCTCGAACAAACTCTCATCCGCTTGTTGTGAGATACCTAATATCTGACCCCTCAGACGAGCCGTTTTCTCAGGTGGAAAATATTTAACATAAAAAGCAAGAGCCAAGGATTCCCAATTATTGATTTTCAAAGCCGCCCGATTCAACCCATTAATCCACAGTTTAGCTTTCCCACTCAAAGAGAACGGGAAAAGTATCTCCATAGTCTGCTCCGGAGTCAATCCCTTTTGCTTGATGGTGGAGCAATATTGGATAAAGGACTGAATGTGAAGATTCGGATCTTCACCTGGTTCCCCACCGTACTGGCGTCTCTCGATCATGTTAATCAATGCGGGCTCAATCTTGAAGGTCTCAGCTGCAATAGAAGGCATGATCGCCTTTGGCAGCACGGACAGACTTGGCTTAGAATAGTCCGTAAGCCGTGGGGTAGGTGGCGGTATCAGATTTTCGTCACCCATCTCTATCTCTGAAACTGAATCTGTATCTGAAGGAAAAAGATCGCCAATATTATGATCAGAATCAGAGTAATTCCCACACTGTGCAATGAAAGTTCTTCGTCTACGAAAGGTTCTTTCGGGCTCAGGATCGAATGGAGTAAGATTACTAGTACCTACGGTCCTGGGCATAGACAAAGACTACAAAACAATGTGAGATCCGGTCTCAAGGAACGTGAGTTCCTTGAGTAGTAACAAACAATAATCTAGGATAATCAATCAACAACAGAAAATAAAACCGTTTCCCCGGCAACGGCGCCAAAATTTGATAGGCTAAATCGCACTCCTATCAAAGATAAACCTAACGTTCACCAACTAAAAATATAGCAAGGGAAGCAGGGATCGTATCCACAGGGAAACAATGTTCTTTCTACTATTAATTAACTAATCTAGACTACTGGTAACAAAGAATTGGATTGGTTTGTATATTAAGCTAAGGCAAATAATCAAACTGGAATATAACAATATTAAGGGAATCTAGGGCAGCGGTTCACCACAAATGCAGACCGGGATTGGACAACGGACAATAACAATTAATTAACAATCATAACTAGGAAAACATGCATCTCTCAAATCTTATGAATCCCTTAGGATAGAACAACTAGCGGGCTCTCGCTACGTACTAGAAATAATTCCTATCTAATAGCCACAGACCAAAAACATCAGATTTATACCTCTCGGCGCATAATCTAAGGTTAATCAAACTCAAATCAAAATAGTCCGGCCGAACAGAATTGACGAGCAATGATAATAAGCTATAGAAATTATAATCAATCAATCAAATAATCAAGTCCACATATAATCCCAATCATGCATTCATGGATCCCCTAAACCCTAGAAATTAAACTACTCACTCATGATAACTAATAACAAAGCGATTAACATAATGGAAAACATGATCAAAGCAATAGAATAAATTAAAGTAAGAAACAATACCTAATTCTCCAACAATGGAAATTGAAAGCTTGTGTTTTTATATCAATCGAACTAAGTGTTTGAATTAATGTAGAGAGGAAATAAAACTTAGAAAAATAAACTAAGGGTTTAGTGCTGGAAAATAAGATGTCCCTAAAAAATAAAACAAGTTTGCTTATATAGTTTTGCCAAAATAAGGCCTAAAAACGGGATTAAAAACGCGAAAAACTGCTGGAGGTTGGCGTCGCCCGATCGGGCGACGCTTCGCCCGATCGGGCGAATCACTCGATAGTCGGCCCGATCGGGCCAAAATCCGCCCGATCGGGCGGATTGCGAAATCTCCACAAAGCCTCCAGATTGACCGCCCGATCCGGATCGGGCGAGCTGCGCCCGATCGGGCGCGCGTTGATGAACTTGGCTTGCTTATAATTCCGCCCGATGGTTGCATTTCGCCCTCAGCTTCCAGGGCGATTTGCAATCTTCAATGTATCTCGCCCGTATCACCAAGTCTAACTCCCGGGGCTCAACCATAAGCATCTAAGGCTCCCGAAAGTCGACGATGGAAGTCCCGAACTTCTCAGACTCATATAGTGGCCTTGATCTACAATGAAACGGGTCTAAAACGACCAATTTCTCATAATCAAACCTGAAACTCAAGGCACACTCAATAACACACATTAGTACTAGAAACGGCTCCTAAGAGCACGTTTGATACATAAAAGTACTAAGGGACGGGGGTAAAAACTCTATATAAAACGCATATATCACTCATTGTGTCTAAATGAGCAAAAGTTCGGGTTTTAAAGTTTTGCTCATTGTGTCTAAATGAGAAAATATTAAAATCCGAACTTTAAACTTTTGCTCATTGTGTCTAAATGAGCAAATATTAAATTTTGGATTTTAAAATTTTGCTCGTTGTATCTAAATGAGCAAATTTTAAAGTTCGGATTTTAAACATTTGCTCATTGTGTCTAAATGAGCAAATATTAAAGTTTGATTTTAAACTTTTGCTCATTGTGTCTAAATGAGCGAATATTATAGTTTCGATTTTAATTTTTTGCTCATTGTGTCTAAATGAGTAAATATTAAAGTTCGGGTTTTAAAGTTTTGCTCATTGTGTCTAAATGAACAAATATTAAAATCTGAACTTTAAAGTTTTGCTCATTGTGTCTAAATGAGTAAATATTAAAGTTCGGGTTTTAAAGTTTTGCTGATGCAGTCAGTCAGGCAAGTTCGGTTTAGTTTTCTATACAACCATTTAGTCATGCTCAGTTAGTTCTAACAGAGATCGGTATACTGTTATGTTCAAGTCTGCCTAGAAGGGGTCCGTTTTAATCCTACCTTGGTTAATTTGGCCCGAGTTCCTCTGCTGCTGTTTGGATCTACATTCTGGTATGTGCAGACTGGTTGTTCTATAAGTGGTGTTTGCAGGATGTTTGTACTGATTTCTGTTGTTGCAGTCTACTGCTGTGGTTTCTGGTTTGTTCGTTGTCTTCTGCTGTGATTCTACAGTGTGCAGTATGAGTGTGATTGTTTGTTGCAGCTGCTACTTTCTGTTGCTGGGTTGTTCTGCTGATTACAGGTTGTTTAAAGTGCAGCTATTGCTTCTGTTTGTCTAGCAGTTGCTAGTTGTTAGGGCTGCTATTATGGAGTGACTTGTTGTGTTGTGTTCTGCTGCAGTTGTTCCTATTGATTCTTGTTTGTGCTACTGGCTGCTCTCTCGCATCTGCTAGTTGTGTTGTTTTGTTAGGGTTGCAAACTGTGCACCCTTTTCTGCTGTTTGTTTTTGTTTTCTTGGATTCTGCTATTTTCTACCTTTTGGAAATCAAGTTTTCTAATTTACCAAAAAAAAGAAAGAAACATAATAGTTCAAAAAGAACGTGAAGTGATAATAAGTAAATAACATTAACCCAGAAGTAAATAAAACAATACGAAAAGTAAAGATTAACCTACGTGGGATTCGAACCCACATCTTTTGTGCATTTGCACAATGCTCTACCTATTGAGCTAGTAGGCTAGTGTTTTTAAATAGAATCAAATGAGCAAAATAAATTTACTCATTTGTGCAAATGAGCAAAATAATATAGTCTATCTTGCCAACCCCTCCACAAAAAAAAGACAAACAGGAGAAAAGGGATGAATAAACAAGTGATGTGAGCCCAAGAATCCCTGTTCCATGATAAAACAAAGAAGACGACATGTGAAAAGTTCAAACATATGATGCAAGTAATCAAAAGAGGACAAACAAGCATGCCTGATGCAGCTAGCTAGTATTCAGTGGAACTAGTCACATACCTAACTGCTATGAATTATTAAGTGCCCCTATCCCCCATATTGATGCTTAGCAATAACCTTCAACATAAGAATCTGAGTTCCAGGGAATATCAGACATAATCCATATATTTGAGAAGCTTATTTTGGTAAGAACAAACCAATGTTAAACGGCAGCCCATTGCCACTACAAAGTTTGTCTAGGAGAAACTACAAGGTCAATGTTTCAAAATTTTAACCCTGCAAATGAGAAGCTACGAGTCCTCCCAAGTGCCCAACTTAGAGCCTACAGTGATCATAAAATGGGAAAAAAAAAAACATTCTTTTGCAAATGGGTGTCAGCGACGAGAATAGAAAAAGATGAGGTTCTATAGCAAATGCAGGAATGCAGCAACACACCTCAAGGCATCAAAATCGAAAGTGCCAAGTGCCAACATCACCAGTAAAGAAGAAAACTCAAAACTTCCCAACAATGGCAATTGGCAGCAACTCAGTTCACTAACTTAATAATGAGCTAAATGGATTGCACAGCCTTCTAAGTTCATTGTCAGCTGCAGCAATTGGCCTGATTGATTCATAGATGGCTTGTTTATATTCTTTGTAACAGATTATATGTGGCTTGTCCTGTTCTATGTAAACACTTAAATTTACTCATTTGCACAAATGAGTAATTATAATCGGAATTGCGGAAAGGAACATAACCAGGCAAAATTCAACATCACATATTTCAAACATTTGAGGACTTTCAAATTAATCAATTTAATTGAACAACACTGTAATTATCAACACAAATCACAGGAAAGAACTATCAACAACCTACTCAATTGCAGCAATTTTCAACAGGAGCTTCAACCCTAAAATTTAATAAAACCATAAAAATCACTCACAAAAGGAAAAGTCATAGATATGGCGGCAGTCGGAGATGGAAGGGTGGAGATGGAGGCGGCGCGGTGGATGGTGGCAGCGCGGTGGATGATGGCGGCGCCTGAGGAGACGGTGGCGGTGAGGAGAGCGAACGAAAATGGAGGAGAGAGAATACGAAGTTCCTGAGAGGGCAGGGAGGAAACTCGCGAGGAGAGAGAGAAGGAAGCACCGAAAGTCAGGAGAGAGAAAACAAGTGTTTTTTTTTTAATATTTACAATTATGCCATTATTGAAACGCGGCAGGAGTTATTAGATCTGATCTTAGTGAACGTACAAGATCGCTTCTCATTCTTCTCATTTTAAGCTCCCTTCTCATTTGAGTGTAAATCTATATATATATATATATATATATATATATATATATATATATATATATATATATATATATATTATATATATATATATATATATATATATATATATATATATATATATATATATATATATATATATATATATATATATATATATATATATATATATATATATATATATATATATATATATATATATATATATATATATACATATATATATATATATATATAGGGGGGGTCCGGTGAGAAGTACACTTATCGTGAGAAGGTGAGAAGTAATCTCAACCGTACAAGCGAATTAATCTAACGACGCATATTTCCGTAGGATTTCTCGTGAGTGTTGCGAATTAATACCATAAAAGAATAATGTTGCAACAATAATATAATTGGAATATAATTAGAATAAACTTATCTCAATATTGTATGAACGAACTGAGCACTTTGTCGCGCCGTGGCCGAACCACTGCTCTAAAAGACAATTCCGCGCTACCTACGATGCAATAGAACACTTGCGGTTGCCCTCCAGGGTTAACACGACACCAAGGTTTGTGTGCACTCACAAGCCTCGGTTGGAGATCAGAACATTTGCCCAGAAAAACGAGAACAATGTTTAGAATTTGAGAGAGAATTGTAGAGAATGCTTTTTCTGTAACTGCGTGTTAATGGAAAACATAAGTGATGTATTTATAGGGAAGCTGCAACAACCATAAACGGCTAGTAGTGGGGTAGTGGGAGGTTACCACATTTACTGGGTAATTAATGGGCAGTTAAAATGGCTATTAAGTGGAGTTAATGGGGCAGTTACGGGATTAGTGGGTTTGATTAATTCTTTATGCCCGTTAGAATTAATTAAGCCCACCACTGACCAAAAAGAAAGATCCGGACCACAAAACCCACCCCACGTCCGCGAACCGCATTCGCCAAGTACCAAGGCCCACGGCCCGGCCCCCGCGCGTGTGTGAGTTGTGTGTCCACCCATCCCACTCACATGCTTTCTTAAACAAATGATTCCCTCAAGTCCCCAAATATAAACATTGAATATGGTTTGTGTTTTTCCCATGTGGGACTTTTCATATTCCCACATTTTCCCACTTCCCACTCATTTTCTTTTGTATTCTCACTAGGATTTCCAACAATCCCCCACAGGTCCGAAGATGAGAAGAAAAAGAAAGAAATAAAGAATTGAATTTCTGGGCAAAACAAACAATTGAGTAGGTGTCAATGTCTTGCGACTTGAATTAACACTTAGTGACATTCAAGCTAGAATATCTTTCCTACCAAGTGACTTTCGTTTTGAACTTAATAGGAGGTTAGAAACTCATTACTCAAAGCACACAATTGAACATGTATGATATTCTGAATCTCCGCCAATAAAAGTGACGCATTATACTGGCCATACGTCCATAACCTGGATGCTCATAGGTGCTCTAGAGAATAGCCCATGCAATTCTCATAGGAAGCGGCCTCACTTCCACACCTAAGTAGGTGAATCCCATCAAGTGTGAGCTACACCACACCACCAAAAATATGGATATGGGTTCATTAAGAGCAGTGTGCTCAACCTCGTTCCAATAGTAGCAAGCACATAACAAACATCTAGGGATGGACAAAAATAAATTTTTGTGCTTCCGAATTGTTATATAATGTCCCTCTTTGAACTCTAAGAGTAGGAGTTCATTACTTTACAATTCATCCAATGGGCCTCAAGCCCAACCCTTCCGATGTTTCCAAAACTAGTTTTTAATAGGCCTTTTGTTAACGGATCCGCACTATTCATTTTAGATTTTACACAGTCGAAAGTTATAACTCCAATAGACAACATACCTTTGACGACCTTATGCCTCAAACGAATGTGTCTTTTTTCCCATTGTAGGCAAGGTTGTTTGCAACAACGATTGCAACTGAAGGAGCTGCTTCCCCCACATTAGAATATTTGCAAGCACATTCCTCAACCATTTTGCCTCATAACCTGCCAACTTCATAACAATAAATTCATATTTATATATTATTCATAGCAGTTAGTACAAAATTGCTTGCAAGATTTTCAATATACAGCTCCACCCGCTAGGGTGTAGACATAACCACTGTTGGAGTCAACTTTATAATTCACAGATACCAAATGAGCATCACATAATCCCTCTAACACTCATGAGAATTTGGAGTAGTGCAAACTCCAATCCATGGTATCCATATAGTACCGAAGCAATCAATTTATAGCATCCAAATACTCATTATTTGGGCTATGGTTGTACCTGATCAATCCACTCACAGAATGATAAATGTCAAGCATAGTGTAGTTCATACGAAACATAACACTACCAACAATATTAGCATATTCAGATTGACAAACTAGATTACTTTTATCTTTAAGTGGATGTTTGGATCAAAAGGAGTCCTAACTTGATCGACAGTAAATGAAAAAAAAATGTATTAAGCAAAATTTTCAGCTTAGTGAGACAAACAAAGACAAATTTTATTTGGAGTCCTTATGAATTTTACTACCAAAATCACATTTGTCTCATTTATTCGATCCAAGTTAGTATCAACCATATCATATCATCCACATAAAGACAAACGAGCACACAATCAAGAGAATTACGCTTAGAATAAACCCAAGAGTCCCCTTTCAATGACATGAAAACATTACCAAACATTTCTCAAAATAATGAGTATAAGATTGAGTGTACCTGCAACTCATTAGCCTTACCGGACTATTAGGTATCATATAAAACTTTCACCTTAAACTTTCACCTTGGCTTAAGAAATTAGAGACCTTAGTCTCGTCAAAAGTATTGAAGCATATGTGAATCAACAAAATATGATCACCGCATATAAACACCATTTAAAGTCGGTCAAATAAACTATGCACGTACATGGATTAAATTAAATCATTATAAGCCAAGAAAAATAGTAGTATTAGGAAAATTCTCATACTACTAAGTACTTTAGGTGCCTGCAACGATCCATTAGTAGCTTCACACATATATTCATATATATATATATATATATATATATGTACTCACAATAACCAATTTTTCAACTAACTTATTAGTTAGTCTTAGTCACTAGCTCACCCCCACATTACACAATCATTTATCAAAATAAATATTATGCATAAAAGGGGCACAAGCAAAGCGTATATGAATAATAATTTGACAAATATATTATAACGTAAGCAAAGGCTTCCTTACTACTGTGCCTGATGGATATATTACCATCACTGCACTTGTTCACCAAGTAATATAGGGTGACCTCATTAATATTGCTAGCATCATAGAAAAACAATCGTATCAACTGTGAGTATGTGAGCCTAACAAACCTGCACAATCTTGCTAGCCATAAGTACAACATTTAAAAAATCATCGTCCAAAAAAAAAAAAAATTAATGTTAAACAAAAATAATAGCACGGTAAGGTCAACTATCGAAGATAATTAGAAAATAAATATTTACATACCCACTAATCCAATAATGTATAATCCAATATTGCACTTTGACTGCAGTACATAATATCAAGTATATGAAAATTAAGTTTCATGATGCATACTTAATATTGGAAGGTAATTCTTTGATTGACTAACATGACCAATTAGCCATATATACAAAACTTACAGGCGTGAGTCTAGCCTACAATTAAGCGATGTATAATTACAATTATTGCTAACTTATTAACTGCTATGATATACCATATTAGTAAGATCCGCAAGATTGTCACCAAATTCAAAACCTTAAGGGAGGTTTAACCAAATACTAGTAACCACTACACGGTACCAAAAATTGAAACTGGATATCTTGTACGAAGTATTTTAATATCACAACAAACTCTCCGAATCCCGTCTTACTACACATGCTTCTAAATTTAAGGGTGTCACTCGTATTGAACTACTCACATGAACTTCATATTGTAGTTTCCATACCATAGTCACATGAGAATTATCAAGAGCAATCAATAATAAATAAATAAAATTGTTATCCTTTAATCATAACAATTTATTAATACACAATTTATTTATCTAAGCCACTAGAACACAACCTAGGTTTCTCCATCTAACGAGCAAATAGGAAATTGTACTTCCGTAAAAACTTAATGGGACACATCCGCACATGCCGCAAATTATAACTAATTTCCTATAGAACGAACTCGAATTTAATTTCAAGTCCAACTCATTCATAATTAAGAGTCAAGAACAAAATAATAAGATTGAACTAGCAACTTATCAGAAAGTTATGAACAAAAGGAAAGAAACAACAATATCGTAAGTTCCAAACAACTTGATAACAAAGTCCATAAGGAGAAAGATTCATCGACAAAATAACAAGAGACACAAAAATAGGCAAACAATTAAAACAAGAAATACAACGATCTCATGTATTTATCATGATTGGAAATCAAGTTGCTCACATGTATAATGGCACAACAAGTGATAAATCCAAGGAAAATTTTACTTCTTCCAAGGAAATCCATATTTTTTTAAAGTTGATTTCCTTGGAAGGAGTGAAATTCTTCCTTGGATTTATCATTTCCCCTTTGATTTCCATATGGTATTGCAATCCTTTAGCTCAATTTAATTTATCCAATTGACAAATCACATGACTGATTAGACATATGAATGACTGAGTAATAAAAGCACATAGCCACTCGACACAAATCAAAACACGTAACCGCTGAAATTGCCAAATTGATAACCCCCAATATTAATCAATAACTAGAAACTATTGGTAGAAAATATTAACAAATGAGGGAACAAATTGGTTGTGTAACTCTAATATGTATACTCAAAGCTAAATAGCCGCAAAACCAATTAAACTCACCGACCTTTAATATAATCTATTGTTTCAAAGTATTACGGAACAACGAACAAACTAGCAATTAAGGTTCTTCATCATCACAGACATGTGCCATATATAAGCTAATCTCTGTTACATTGAGTCCATTAAAATAAATTGGAACTAAGCTTGATCTATCCCATCTTGCATAACAGATTACTAGAAAACAAAGTGCCAACTGCCAGTTATGGAAAATGTCTCCATCAAATTAAGACCTTCATAATTTGATTTGTCTAATTTATTCCGCCGATGGACCAATTTCCCTATTTTAATACAAACATCCAGTAACAACAAGACTATGTTTTGTACGTCAAACAACATATACTCCGTATTAATCAACCGTTCTCAGAAACAAGAATATACTTACACAATGCAATATTAATTCAAGAAATCAAGATGCTATCAACATCATTCAAATTATACACAACATTACAAATTGTCTTTTAGATTGTTGCGAATTAATACCATAAAAGAATAATGTTGCAACAATAATATAATTGGAATATAATTAGAATAAACTTATCTCAATATTGTATGAACGAACTGAGCACTTTGTCGCGCCGTGGCCGAACCACTGCTCTAAAAGACAATTCCGCGCTACCTCCGATGCAGTAGAACACTTGCGGTTGCCCTCCAGGGTTAACACGACACCAAGGTTTGTGTGCACTCACAAGCCTCGGTTGGAGATCAGAACATTTGCCCAGAAAAACGAGAACAGTGTTTAGAATTTGAGAGAGAATTGTAGAGAATGCTTTTTCTGTAACTGCGTGTTAATGGAAAACAGAAGTGATGTATTTATAGGGAAGCTGCAACAACCATAAACGGCTAGTAGTGGGAGGTTACCACATTTACTGGGTAATTAATGGGCAGTTAAAATGGCTATTAAGTGGAGTTAATGGGGCAGTTACGGGATTAGTGGGTTTGATTAATTCTTTATGCCCGTTAGAATTAATTAAGCCCACCACTGACCAAAAAGAAAGACCCGGACCACAAAACCCACCCCACGTCCGCGAACCGCATTCGCCAAGTACCAAGGCCCACGGCCCGGCCCCCGCGCGTGTGTGAGTTGTGTGTCCACCCATCCCACTCACATGCTTTCTTAAACAAATTATTCCCTCAAGTCCCCAAATATAAACATTGAATATGATTTGTGTTTTTTCCATGTGGAACTTTTCATATTCCCACATTTTCCCACTTCCCACTCATTTTCTTTTGTATTCTCACTAGGATTTCCAACGGTGAGCGATAAAAAAACTAAGCAGGAATTACTTTCAGAAAACTCATTAACCCACTCAACCCACTCATTCTCTCTCCTCTCTCTTTGTAACCGACAAACCCAATTAAATCCCCCTAATTATCTCAACTGTAGCTTCCCAGATCTCCATGGTTCCCTTTTTTTTTTCCTTTTTGCCTTCATCTTCTTCCTCCCAACCTCAATGCGTTTAATTACTTGATTTCAATGGCGACGAGATCGACACAAGTCACTAAACGAATAGAAGTCTTTTCTCTTTCCTCCTACTCTATATTTTCAGTCCAAAAGAGATACATCGACATTATACTAGCTAAAGATACATTAATGGTTAATTAGAGATACATTAATGGTGAATTAGAGATACATCATACGTCAAACAAAAATCATCTTCAGTTTAGTCAAATCAATGGTGTTCTACTGTTATATGAGGGCTAGAGGAGTGAGAATCTGGAAATAAAAAAAACTATGAGAAGGGGAGATTGAGGTAAGAGATAGAAAAGAAATGGGAAGCTGATTGCTAATCACGTGGGAGGACTGCCTTGATTTGTAATTAATGAACCGACAGCAATCACAGCCGTTAAATCTGTTTAATCCAACGATATAAGGATGCTTCTCACGTGAGCCTAAACTGTTGTGAGCTCCACTATTTTTCTCTTTATATTCTCTCTCTTCCGCAAGAACTCATCCAGAACTCATCCATGGCTGTCAATCTATCATTTAGAGGAAGTATCTACAGTAGAGTATTGATGTATCTGTAATTACTACTCAATGTATCTCGAATGAAAACTTGATGTATCTCCAAAAGAAATTGAATGTATCTCTTCTTCTATGTGTATTTATAGTAGAGGAGAGAAAAAGAGAAATAACTAACAACAATGGTGAGAGGAATGAGGTGATGGACCTCATTTTGGTGCGAGTCATTTGGTGCGCCACAATGCCAATTTTCCATTACAGTAGCAAGAAGTTCACAGAGGGAAGACAGAGGAAGGATAAAGAGAAGTAATTGACAATACATAGCCACGTGGGAGTGAGCATCATTTTTTTAATTTTTATTTATAATAGTGAGAATCATTGTTGATGTGTGTTGGCCTGCTGGGAATTCATTTTCCAAAATTTACAAACAAGGTCATTAATGACGCGGGTGTGTTTAAACCGTAGGATTTTGTTAATCCAAGGGTTGGAAGCATTTCTCACGCTTCTCACCTTATATGCACTTCTCACGAGAGCCTCTATATATATATATATATATATATAGGAGAGAGAGAGGAAGGATCATATGAGAAGTACATATTAGATGAGAAGCGTGAGAAACATTTACAACCGTCGATCAACCAAATCTAGCGGACGTTATTGATCCCGTGAAATTGTTTAGCAATTTCCCAACCGCGTGTGACTTTCAACATTTGGCTGACTTAGCTCTAAGATTCCCACGTGATTTCAAGCTTTCAAGTCCCTTTTTTGTGTTTTATCCCCCTTTATCTCATCTCTATCAACCTACTGCTGGAGCTGCTCATCAATGGCGCCCAACCCAATATTTCTTAATTCTCTTACATCCCACAATATCATACACATATGCTCATAAAAAGATGAATTTTTGTTCTTGTGGATTTCCTATTCCATGACCATTTTTTTTTATTTCAAGCTTGAAGGTGACCCGTTGTTAAAAAATAATCTTAATTTTCGAAGGTTATACAATGTACCTATAATGTACTTATGATGTATCTTGAAGGTATTTCTGATGTATCTTCAATAACCTTTTGATGTATCTCTGATGAATTTTAAATGTATCTTTATGGTACTTTTAAGGTATTTTTTGTTTTTCATGGATCAGAAGAATGGAGACATGGAGATGGAGGAGAGAGAAAGAGGGAGTATGGTTGAATTGATCGGCATTGGTGGAAATGTTGTCGGACACATTACACTATTTGCAGGAAGATAAATGGCACCCATGGATGAAAAAAGGTTCAAGAGGAGAGATAAAATGGGCTGAAAATATAGAGTAGGAGGAAAGAGAAGGACTTTGATTTGATTAATGACTTGTGTCCTCGTCGCCGTTGAAATCAAGCAATTAAACGCAGTGTATCGTAAGTTTTGGAAAGCTGGACCCATGTGCCGTCACTTATCTCCCCCCCTCATCTTGTCTCTGTTACCTTAAACCTCTATTGAGCTTTTTAATGGCGCCCGGATGTTTGAAAAAGTTGTTCAACGCATCCCTAAATTGCGTATACAACATTGATACAGAGTACTCCCTCCGTCCCTTAATACTTGCACCGCTTTCCTTTTCGGCCGTCCCTTAATACTTGCACCGCTTCTATAAATGGAAACCTTTACCAATATTATATTATTTCTCACACTTACCTACTACTCCACCTACACCCCTACTCCCTACAAAAAATTATTTAAAAATCCACACTCCCCACTCACCACTCTCCACCCTTACACATTTTCCACTAACTATATTAAAAAAAATACCCCACTATCAACTAACCTCCATTAATTTATAAGTCAATTCAAATGTCTTAAACTCCGCACCGGTCAAACCGGTGCGAGTATTAAAGGACGGAGGGAGTAAGATTTTTTGATGTATATGTAGTTCTCTATTGATGTATCTATACTTCAACTTCGATGTATCTGTAGTTTGTCACTGATGTATCATTAGATTAACTATGATGAATCTCTATTTCTCTAGTGTAGTTAAAGCCCAATATTGAAAAACCAACATTAAACGAAAGAAATCAGAAGAAAGAGTAAAGAAATGAAGATAATTTTTTCGAAGGGACATAAAAATGAAATTGCAAGCTTTCAGCTCCATGGTAGCTTTAAAGCCTTGAATTATGCTTTGATTGGAGTATTGGACAGAAGGGGAGAGAGAAAGGAACAAGAAGATCAGTGGATAAAACGCGTCCACCTAGTAAACTAAGATTGAATTTATTTTTTAAAACTACCAAGAGTAACACGGAGGTAATTCGCGCCGTTAGATCTAGTTCATTAATCGGTTGAGATCGCTTCTCACGCTTCTCACGCTTCTCACCGGATCCCTCTCCTATATATATACTAGTATTTTATGCACGCGATGCGTGCGGAATTTTAAAAATATTAGGCACTAAAAATTATTCGCAAAGTCCCTAGTCACGCGATGCGTACAGGAATATATATAAATCTTTAACTTGTGATTATTACATTTAATCACCACAAATAATAAGCAAGCTTCAAGTTCAACTGGTATTTTGTTAATCTCTCATTCGCAACAAAAGTGCATACGCTAGAAAACCTTCTTAAGTGTCGAACTTAAGCATGCCTTGCAACTACATTCGCAGTTAAGTAGATCAACCAAGTATACAACACACAATCACATAAGCGTTGTTTCGGCTAAAGTTGTGTATGTGTTTTTTTTAAAATTAAAATAGTACAGCAGCAAATCAAGGTACATGTTCATGAAAATTAGATAAATTGACATCTAAAACAGATGTAGCTCCTTATGAGACTCCTCTGGCTGGTACAACACATTGATACCACTGTGAGCCCTGCTTCCTCCTAGCTTCATGGCCATGCGGTCAGCAAGTGGCTGGTGTATGTGTTTTTTTAAATAACAGAATAGTCTGCATTATATGAAACCGGATTCCTGTATCTCATTTTTCCAACAATGGAGAATTTTTTTTCCTTTTTAACATGATTGACTGCAAAAGAAACTTATTATTGGCAGCTTTAAACCTCAGTGACCTTTTCATGGTTGTCATCATCTCCAACGCAACCAAGATCTTCAGCTGACATTCCGGAAGCATCTGTTCAAAGGGGGACATAATATATGAGATAAAATAATGTAATGCGTAGGTCAAATAGAAGATTTCCTTCTTAATGGAAGGTATTTAAGCACTTGTTCAATTTTACAGGTATGTAACACCATTCAAGAGACAGCAAATAAGGCCCATCTCCAAAAAGCACCAGCTATATTCTGAAAGTTTAAAACCCGACAAATAGTTAAACAATGACCAAAGAATCCCATCCTCATGCCCTATTTCACAGAGTCCAGATCAACACCTTTACAATAAACCATGGTAAGACAGACCACAACATCCAGAAGCTAGTCCCAAGTTTCTACACATCTTGCCATTTATGGATGTATTACTTCTTCTTGGGAATATTATAAACTCCTTGGACAAATTTATTTCCTACCGCTAATACACATCACACAATTGAAAGACGATGTGCCCCATCGAGATAATGTTATACTTCTCACAGAAAATTACATGCAATCCTCTCAAAATAACAGGTTTCAAATTACATCATTTTGAATCATTAATCAGATTTCAAATAAACTCACTATTATCATGATCTGTTTCCCTTTGTCTGGCCGGATACTTTGAGGGTCTATATCACCTGTAAGCCCAAATGTTAAGAAACTTTAGCGACATGAACATCAAAATAATCCTTTTTTCAACTAAAAAACAATCATATCCAGCAAAAACCAGCAGAATATGAAGATGCAAAGTCGCACAAAATGCTACAATCAAATCCAAACATCTACAAAAATATATATGGTGATAATATAATATTCAGATTATGCAGCACAACCCCCACAAATATGTTAAAAAAGAAAAAAAACACACCAAAATCTACTGTGGGAATTCAACCAAGGAATCCAAACCAGAAGTCACAACAGAAATCCAACCTTTTTACCAGATTTTAGCAATATGTACACACAAAAAATCAAAATTTTTCAACTGAACAACAACTAAAGCCACATTTGTAAAGAGAACAAACATCATATGATTCATATCAGCAAAATATGAACATGAAAAGTCATTAATCATAATTGGAGTTCATTATTCAGATTTAAATAACATTGACTCTGTTAGGTTATGATACATATGACAATTCATAAATCATGCGGAAACAACCATTAAGCCAGGAATACATATTATTTACACATAATCATTTAGCATAGTTTAGATGCATACTCTTTGTTGCGTGCCTTCCCTAGCTGCGCCCGAACCGAACAAGTACAAGTCTTTAGGACTCCAAGTGTCGTCCCTCCGTAGATAGTCCACAGCACGTCCGGATCCGCCTTAAGATTGACCAACTAGAATCGCCCTTAAGGTACTATTATTTTCGGCACTTTTAGGCAAATGTGTGACTGAATTTTTCTCTCAAAAACTCACTTTGAATACTTAAAAACTCGTTGTAAATATGTGACCCTAGGCACCTATTTATAGAGTTATGGAAAAGGATTTGGAATCCTATTAGGATACTAATTTATTTAATTATAATCCTACTAGGACTCTAATTAAATAAACGGATATTTCATGAAATGC